>NW_009203467.1:44037-50506 GCF_000690835.1 Fulmarus glacialis | reverse complement strand
GTTACTTGGGAGAAGAGACCAACCCCCACCTCGCTACAACCTCCTTTCAGGTAGTTGTAGAACATGATAAGGTCTCCCTTGAGCCTCCTCCAGGCTAAACAACCCCACTTCCCTCAGCTGCTCCTCATAAGACTTGTGCTCTAGACCCTTCACCAGCTTCGTTGCTCTTCTCTGGACACGCTCCAGCACCTCAATGTCCTTCTTGTAGTGAGGGGCCCAAAACTGAACACAGGATTCGAGGTGCGGCCTCACCAGGGCCGAGTACAGGGGCACGATCACCTCCCTACTCCTGCTGGCCACACTATTTCTGATACAGAATGCTAAAGGAAAGACGAAGTACAAGATTTAATGCAATGACACATAAAACTTCCTTTCAGAAGTTTCCATCATTAAAATACACAGCAAATGAAATTCAGAAGGTACCTACACTATACTACACTATACCCACTTCCATACTATGGAGGATACAGAGGCAGCTTTAAAGGTTTGTAAGAACAATCAGCCTTCTAAGCTGGATTCTTCTGTTAGTGTTTAAAAAAGAAAAAAGGCTAATATACTGTAATGAATTCATAAGAGGTTTTGTATGAGCTTATTAAAAGGATAATGTGACCTTTTAGTTGAGACTTGTTAGAGATAATTTGTGTCAGGCAAAAGTTAAATTTAAAAAAAAAAAAAAAGAGGAATAGAATTAAGTGAGTTTGAGGATATTATACGATGCCTTTATGAAGTAAGTAAGTTCTGGAAATCAGAAAGGTTGCCAAAAATAAAGTTACTTTGTTAAGAAATAATTGATACTTGCAGTGCAATGTACTTCACTACATTGAAAAGTTAGTTCTTTGCTTGCTGTATGAAGGCCTATTTTCACATTTAGATAAAATGATTTTACAGAAAGCTATAATGGAGTCTGATGAAGAGTGGTCCGTGAACAAGAAGTTAATTGATCTTTCTTCAAAAGATATTCGTAAATCTGTAAGTAATGAAATGTATTAAACACAATTTCTCAGCAAATTCTTCTCATCTTTTTTTGTTATTAACTGTTTCAAAGAGAGAAGAAAGGGAACAGAATTAGATTAGTGGATAAGGAGATAGCATAGGCATGATGAGAATTAAGAGTCTGGCTGAATTCCTAACTGACATTAGGGAAAAGATTCCCATTTATTTCAACAATAGGTGGACTGAGCTGCAAGCACAGGTTGAGAACAAAGCTGGCACTTTGAAGACATGTACCAGCATAATTTTCTTGATTAACTTTAAGAATTAAGGTAGATCAAAGATTTGCAAATTACTTTCCTGGAAAAAATGTGATGTGTCTTTTTCATTGACCTAGAACAGCCTTTTGTGTTGCTAAGTTTATGAAGCGAAAATATAAATAGCATTATAAGTCTTTTTTTCTGGAACAAGGGAACAGTACTCTATCTGTCTCCTGGATACTAAACTGAAACATCTTTGCATATACAAATCTTAAAGGAATAATGCTGAAACTGTTAGGTTCAAAGATTGTTCCATCTTTTTAATATTCAAGTGAAAGATGTGTGGTATATAGACTTACCACAAGTAGTTTACTACTATGTAGTAATAATACTTAATTTCTGAAAGTGTCTTTTAGTAAACATAGCACCTTTGCACTAAAAAAAATCCTAGTTTAGGAGAAAGACGAGATGGGTCTTAGTAATGAGACACGAAGTCTGATATGACAAAGAGAGAGAAATTAAGTGCAAAAGAGTAAGGGATTGGGTGGCTGTATAGTAGGAGAGGTTTTGTATATTGTGATGACTCTTGAACTGAACGAACAGTGGTAGCAAATGTGGCAAAAAGACAAAATTTATTCTGCCGCGTAAGCTGAAATGTCATATAAATGTAATGGGAGTCAGTTATGGGTCACCTTATTCAAAGTGGTGAGGCTTCACCTGGAAAATTTGAGTCTGGTTTTGGGCACAGCATTGTAAGACAGTTACAGAAGAGGAGAGCATAGGTTAGAAAACGTAACTAAAGTAACTGGTTTAGGGATTGTGCAGTCTAGGAAAGAAAAGACTGAAATGGGATGTGATGGTAGTTTTCTGTATATAGGAGATTGTTTTAAAGAAGATAGTACTTAGTTGTGCGCAGGCACTCTTGGATGCAGACAAGAAGGAATTAAATTAATTTGTAGCAAGGACTTAGGGAGGACTTTAAACTTAAGGTGGATGTAAACAGACAACAGAATAGGTATGTCTTCTGCTCATTGGTGTTTCAGAACAGGGAAAGCCAATATCTGTCACAAATAAATGAAGTATAATTTTCTTGACACATGGTAGGGCATCAGGACATTTGATTTCTTTAAGAATCTTCTTAGCCATACATTTTTGTGACTGTATTATATACCCATTTGAAGGTAGGCCAGTTTTCGGATTAAGTCACAACACTTCTTTAAATCAATAAAATGCATCTGAGTGTAAATTGTTACACAGTTGTATGATTTTAACATTATTTTAGGGTAAAAGAAATGCCTGTAGCCTTCAGGAAGATATGAGAGTATAGTTTAGAGACTGAGCTGAGGTGTGGGAAGTTGGAGAGTTGTATTAGGAGATGGTGGTGCCTGGAAGGTGGGTCAGACATGGCTGAGACATCATCCAATGGGTGGATTGTGTGCAGAAACTGGGACTATAGTGTCCAGAGGCAGAGCCTAAGCATCCAGCCCTTGCACAGCATCAAGGCCTTCTGTGCTTCTCCCTCTGCTCCCCACAGTGAGGGAGCTGGAGTAGGCAATGGGCTGGGAGTGGACACAGCTGGGAGAGCTGACCTGGCAGCAAGCACTGTTCAGCAATAGCCAAAACACAGGCACATTATCAACACTGGTTTAGTCACCAGTCCAAAACTCAGCACCATAAGGGCTGCTGTGACAAAAATGAACTCCGTCCCAGCCAGACCTGATACATTGCTGGACACAAATAAGATAAAGCTGACATTTTCCTTAAGGTGTCTCCCACTGACCCATTTTTTCTTCATTTACTGATTTTTTTTTAGTCCATTTAAAATGTTTTATGATTCTTGCTGTGTTACATTGTCCCTCTGTATTAAATCTTAATTATTTTTAGAGTGAATTTTCAAGCAATATATGGAACGTGCCTTGTGAAAATTGCACACTTATTTGGACTGTAGCAGAGGAAATGCTTATGAATTTGAGGCTTTGTAAATCTTATCTGTACAGGAACATCCTCAACAATTAAAAGAGTGGAAAATAACTTGTTGCAGTGAAATAACAGAAATTACTTGCAATACTGTAGCAAGAAGTGAATCCACTTCTCACTCTGTCAGACTGAAGGGTCTTTCCTTGTGGCAGGATAGCCAGTGTCTCCTCTATAGGCTGACTGAATTATTAAATTATCTGATTTGGCAAGTTAATGATAACTTCCATGTAGTTAGTGGGGTTTTCTGGTAGTGTATTCTCCATAAAGGTGTTTCCCCTCCCCCCTGGGCGTCAATGTTTCCTCTGGGTAAATGTTTCCTGTTGTCACACAAAACATTATCTTTAATAAATGCAACTTGCTGGTGGTTGTCTTAAAATTTCTACTCAACCCATGTAATTCAGAGGCATGGAGTCCGGAGGGCATTTGCTCAGTGTACATGCTGCTGCCTGGTCCTTCCCTGTCTCTTACCTGGTGCTGCAGCGGTGTCCTCTGGAGGTTCTGCCACCCAGCAATCATCTTCTTGGTTTTCAGTGTCTTTTTATCTAGTTGTTGTGTGTTCTTCTTTCCCCTTGCTTGTTTGTTTTACTGTTTCTCTGTCGCCGTTTTATACTACACATACTTGGTTTGAGAAGTGGTTCAAAATAAAATGTGATACTATCAACTGTAAAACCTCTTTCAAATTCATTAAGTTGCAGGGAGGTTAACTAAATGCCTACAGTCTGTTAAACATCTAAAAATGTAGTTTTGTGTGTATAGGTTCCTAAAGGATTACCATACTTTTCTGTGGACTTTGGCCTTCAAGGAGGATTTGCTCACGTCATTGAAGATCAACACAAGTTCCCTCATTACTTTGGAAAGGTATTGTCGTGTAAAAGATCAATTTACCAGTTACACTCTATTTTGTAAAATTTAAGTAATTAAAACAGATGCTGCCAGAACAGTTACTTTGATGTACCTTATCCCAATTTATTAGCTGACTTTTCTTGGTGAGTCATTATAACTTAGCTTGTTGATTAAAGGAGTAATTGATTTCTTCACTGGCTGATTCTCAGGATGTAATTGTAGATCCATGCTTCTTTTGAATTAATAGGAACCCTAGATATGCGACATATAGTTTAATATGTGGAAAATACTTGCATCATTTAAGAAGAAGAAGGAAAAAAAAGGTTTTTCATGACTATAGTATTCTCATATAGGTGCACTGGCTTCTGCTTGTATAAATTAGGGTGCATACACATACAAACTCACAGACAACTCCTAGTGTAATACATGTGTGGTTAAATTACTCCATGTAGTATAGAGAGTATAGTATATACAGGAAGAGCTGCAATAAAATCTTCCTTTCTTTATTATGTCACAGCAATCGTTTATTGAAAGAGTCAATATTGCAAAAACACTAAGAGTGATTGGGAAGAAATATAACTTACTTCAAGAAGAATTGAGAGCAAAGTGGGCAGTTTTCTTTTTTCTGAACTTTCCTCTTTTTAGTCACAAATGTACTAATATATTAACAGTCTTGCAATGTTAGGATATTTATGCAATGCATTGCTATGCTGTACTTAAAAGAATTTTGCTGAGGCAGCCATCTAATAACTACAGTTCTAATTTTTGAATTGGTATATTTTTCAGAATTTCCAGTTTTAATAAGTAGCACTTGAAGAAAAGTGACAAATAATCTCATCATTTGAAAATATATATTTCTAAATTCTATGGCAAAATAGTGTTAACTAATATGGTAATTTTGCATTTATCATTATCTATCTTTGTTCTACTTGCAAAGGAAATCATTGGTGGCATGTTGGACTTGGAACCACGGCTCTGGAGAAAAGGAATCAGACAGAATTTTGAGGATCAGAGGAAGAAGGTGTTGCAGTTTGCACAGTGGTGGAAACCATATGACTTTACCAAAAAGAAAGAATGAGTACATCCCTGCAGTCAAGGACTATATAAGCCATAAATTATATTAAAGGATATTTCATATGTTAAGAATAACACCAGTGTGTTATGTATTGCTAATGTATTTTAAAACCAAGGATATTGTTTAATTGCTGATTACCTGTTTCTGGTTTAGACACTGTGTGGATCACGTGAACCTGCAAGCCTGACAAACCACAAATGTATGGTGTTTTTAGTTTTTCATTTTTTAACTGAGCCAAAAGAATAATATCCATGTGGCTATTTGAATTCTTGAAAACGTAGCTTCTTCTTTTGGAGTTTTTATAATCTTTGAGGCAACTGGTTTTTTTTTTTTATATTGTATTTAGCATAGAGCCAGTGCTTAATTATCACAGTGACTTTTGTAGAAAATGGTGTAAATTTTAAGAACATTTTGATTAATACAAATACATTGCTGCAGAAGGAAGCTGAAATTATTTTCTGACTTTGAATCCTTGTATTCTTTAAGTTGAGGTCATTGCAGTAATACAGATGTTCAAGTATGACGTGATTGATAGACCTGCTGCTGTCCCCCTGCACAAGAATTAATGCCGTTTTCTGTACTTTCTTTCAATATGAAGTAGTTGCATAAAGGATGATGGCACAGTCCATAGCTGGTGGCAAGTGACAGCTTTAATGGTAATAGTTACTTATGATGACAACAAAAAAGCAAAAAAGAAGGAGAGAGGAGCGGTGAAAAACCTTAAAGAAAAACACTCTCCAATGGCCAGAAAAGAAGAAAATAATCTCAGGGATCTCCTCAGGTGACTCTTCTCCCCTGGGCATCCTCTCTTGTGCGGCAGGCGGTCCACCATAGTACTTTTCTGATAATAACAATATAGTTTTCGTCGGGAAACTCCCTGCTGGTTGTTCCTGCTTTGATGCTGTTAGCGCTGATTGGAGCACGCTCTGATCAGAGTCAAGAGTTGCACGTTAATTGATTGTTAAGCTTTGTGCATGGATGTCACTGGGAAATGTCTGTCCACTATTTAAAGGACTACTGTCTACTGTGTTATTCACTAGGTTTTGGTTTTTTGCTTGTGTAAAAGTTACAAAATGGGGGTAGGAAAAGGTGAGGGTGGGAAAAGGGAGATTCTCGCATCAATGTCAATCACTTTCCATGGGAAACCTGACATAGCAGGCTTGGGTTTTGGAGGTGGAGAGCTGGGAGAACAGGTCAAGGACAGAAGGACAAGGATGAAAACATTGCCAGAGCATCCTCCCAGTGGATAAGGGAAAGGGCGCAAACTTGCAAACAAAAGACTGCAGTGCTACAGGGAAAGGCTCTGAGTGGCAAGCGGAAGGCCCTTAGCATAGCAGAGGTTAAGGCACCGTGCAAGTGTCCCAGCATCCTTCCCGCTCTTTTC
>NW_009203467.1:25457-44026 GCF_000690835.1 Fulmarus glacialis | reverse complement strand
CATTGCCCTGTACAGCTGTGTTACCTATTGTGAACTGCTCAGGTTAAGAAATGAATCACTAAATATTACAGGGTTGAATAAGTGTTCATTTCTAGTACCTTGGTGGTCTTTCGCAAGTTTCCTGAAGAGCTAGTACTTTTTTTTTTTTTTTGCCATTTTGGCAAATAAGTCTGGTAGAGGTAGAAATCTACTCTGTTGTGAATTACTTTCTGTAGGATCTTTGTAAATTTGTGTCACTGCAAGAGAAATAACTTAAAAATAAGCTGTCATGATAATTTTAGTGATTCAGGTACAAATCAAGTTACGTCTGATTTGTACTATTTTTCACCAGCAAGCCATGGATAAAAGGACCAGTTCTACTGTTCTGCAGTAAGTTTTGATCTTCCTTAGGCTACTTGGGAGATTACAGAGCAAATAGGACATGAAATAGTAGCTGCTAGTAGTTGCTTAGAATGTGGTAATGCTGAAGCAAGTTTAGGTGAAGTGCAGTCTTTGGTGGTGTAAAGCATGACTAAAAATTGTTTTCTCTGAAAGCGTATGTTGCCTCCGGTCTCATCTGCCCCTCTGGAGAATAGCCGGGAAGTGGCAGAGGTGACTTGTCTTTTAAGGCCACGGAAAAGTCTTTATCCAGTGCTGTGCTAGAGATGCAATTTTTCTAAACGATACAACTTCTGCTCAAAATTTGTGTGCCTCAAGGGAAGCGCTGTGTTTCACAAAGGATATCTAACTTGTATGTAGAAAAGTCTTCCTCTCTGACTCATGGTCTGTGCACATTTTATTATTCTGGTTTCAGCAAAACTACTGATAGTCCAAAACTTTGGACCAGAAAGGATTCTGAAATATGGAGTAAGGGTAACAGTCTCAAGCTAGTGATCAGGAAAATGTGTCTTACTCTATTACAAGTTTTCAGAATAGGAGACTGTGCTTACACTGAGAATAGTATCTTGTAATTGGTCACAGACCAGACATGCATATCTTCAGGTTAAGCTGTTCCTCTTCATAAGTATCTCTAAATATTCATGAGGCCATGAGAGTGAACACAGCTTGTTAGAGCACTTAGGTGGAAGGCATGGTACACAGACTTCAGTCATTACTCTTATAAATATTAAAATATTTTAAATAGACCTCCTTCATCTGGAAGAATACCCAATACCTAAATTCTTTTGGCACTAAGAAGTGGAAAATGTAAATTCAGGTGTCTTTAGGGAGAACAGGGATCGGAAGCTGGATTTCGTACATTGCTATAGACATGCTCCTACATGCTCTTTGGTGTAACTGGAGAGGAAAAGGGACTTCTCTCTTCAAATGAATCTATTTGTGTGATTTAACCATGTTAGAATATAACCATGTCCTGCCCTGTCAGAGAGGAAGATTCTTGCACGTAGTATGTGCTGCTACTCTTCTGCTCAGTGCCTGGCTGAACTTGGAGTACTCCCCTCCTTTGTATTTCCTTGCTATGCTGAAGGAATTGCGTCATCTCACCTGCATTCCAGATCTTTCAGCGGTTTCAAGGAAGGCGTGCTGCACCAGCACAGCACCATTGCTGCTGCTCAATCAAGCCCTGGGTGAGGTCTGAGCAGGAACTCAGACTCCAGAGCTTTTTATTCAATTATGTTTACCACTAAGTTCTCTAGGGAGAACCAGAATGGATGCTATAGTCAAGCAGATCATCTGCCACAGGCCTTGATACCTTGAAGATTCTTAGCCTGGGTCTGTCCTGGGGAAAATGAGCTAAATAGACTCCTGTGAGATATGCATTTTCTTCTTTGCTTTTTCTCAGGCTGTACTATTCAACCTGGTATTCCTCAGGCCCATGCGGTTACTGTAGAAAGCTGCCTGATGCATGAGGCAGTTGTCTTCATATTAAGGACCCACATTTTGAGGTTGTAATTCTTGCTCAAATTGAAGGAAAGCACAATGAATTTGTACCACACCATTAGCTACAAAATGAAGTGCAAAAGCTGCCATGATATCATTATCATTATCCTTATCCATAACCAGTGGTTGGTTGTTGTCAAGGTGATTGCCTGAAGTCATCCGTTGAAGTAAACTGAGGTAATGTAAAATGAGGTTGATGTAAGCTGAGGTAGACTCAGCCAAAATGGAAAGCAAGGCTTTCTGCTAGTTACTGGTGTACTTCCAGATGGGTAGTTCTCGTATATGTCCATATTCCACTTGCTTTTCCCTTCTCCTTTTGTATTTTCCTTTGGAGTAAGACAGTGAGATGCTGCATTTAGTGCAGTTTTGGCGTAACAGTAGTGGATTGTTGCTTTGTACTTGTTAAAATACCTGAAAGAGAACAACGTGGATTTTTGTTGCGTTGCCAGAAAATCAATATAGCAACATTCAATCTTAGGTCTGTTTGGGCTGATTTTTTTTCCCAGTTTGTTCATGAATCCAAAGAATGAGTTATTCCCAGAGTCCTAATCGAATGTGATTTAGTGGGATTTTACATATTGAGTTCAATCATCTTGTTTTATATATCATACAAGTTTTGACTGGAAAATAACATGTTAAAATAAATAGTAACTCATGGCAAGAGATCACAAATCTCTTGCAATCTATGAAAGAAGCAGCATTTTGATGGGTCCCTTAAGGGTTGTGTCTTTGGTCAAAATTTCTTCAGCATTTCCTGTCTTCTGCGTCTGTATTTTTATCATTAAAGCGTGTTTTCTCTTTCTAATTCCAGCTGGACTGCTAGATGAAAATATGTGGAGACACAGGTTGCTATACTCTTACTTTAAGCGTAGCTGTTCTGGAAACAAGATCCTTAATATCCTAGCTAAAAGTGCCATTTTTAGCCCTTACAAATCAAGGCAGCCTAATCCAGCATGAAGGAACAGACTTTAGAAATCCAATTGCTAACATCATAATCCTCATGTGCATATTGATATAGCTGTGCGGTAACATTACTTTTCTAGATGTTGCATTTGTTTGTCGTTAAAAGTGAGAAGGAAGGGTAACATGCAAGAAAGTCATGCTGCTACACGCTTTACAGGGAAGCTAGTGTAAACTTTACCTCCAAGTTACGAACCACTGGAAGTTGGTTCTAAAAGAACATTTGAGCTTTTCTCGGGTCCCAGATTTTAAAGCTAATAATACAATCCCAGGATTGTCCCAGGGAAATCTTTGGAAAAGAGTTATCTATCATTGTAGAAGTTCATGAATTTGTAGTTTTAAACATTTTATCCTGCTCAGTGATCAAACTTGCACAGCTACTGCCCAGCTGTCTCTGTTTATTCTGAGGCTTATGATAAAGCGTCTGTGAAGTACTTGAACTATGTTTTAAAAGGACTGCATAATTCCAGGGCGTCTTTAACTACAAGCATCTTTACCCTCCCTGGTGTCAACTACCTCCTAGGTGTGACCTAACTGTACACAGAGAGCCCACAGGCACACCAGGCAACACGAAATGAGTGTGTTGGCATTAGAGAAAGCACAGTCTGAGCTCTTCATGTGTGGGTAGGTGTAAAAAGTTCATTCCACAATGCCCAGGCTGCGTGTGCCTTTGTACATATGGTCTGAGGGCAGCTGGTAGCCTGAAATGGCTCTGATGAACTTGCTTTAAGTTCTTTCTTAGACTTGAAAATGCATCAATTCATTCTTTTTCAATTTTTGGCTTTTGTAAAGCAAGTATCTTAGAGCATACATGCAGTAAAACCAGAATTTAGAAAAAACCCAAGCGTAATTAACCTTTTAGAGTAAAGTTGAAGGCATTCTTCACGGACCAGTGTTTTTGAGGGCAATATTTTTATTCAAGATTTTCTGGTTTGTGGTTTCTGGTTATTGATGCACAACCACTGGTCACCCGTCGATCTGGAATGATAGATAGGTACAGTTTGTCTGGTCTTGAGATAGGACGAGATGACTTCAGAGTCTCTCCCAGCTCTTTCCTCTGTGATTTTAAGATCTTATTTAATTCTGATATTTTATGTGAAAATGGCTTGGAGTGGCACTTGTAAGACAAGATACGAACAGCTAACAGAGCTGACGTGTTTAATGTGGCATAAATACACAGTTATCACTGTACAGCTTCCCCATTGCTGTTGTCACAGGTTTACAAGGCTTCATTTGGGGATGCTAACTGCTCTCTCATGTCTCTAGATGCTTTTTATAGCCAGCCCCAGGTATGTGCTTTATACTTGTTGGAAAGCATTACAGCTTTTCCAGCTTTTCCAGTGTTCTCCCTTTTAGTGCTGAACAACTCTTTGAATGTGTGACCCCAGTTCAGTAGGTCCAAGAACTTGCCTGTGACGTGGAAGAAGACAGCTGACAGTAATAGTGGCTTTGTGGATGATGGCATCTCCAACTGGAATGAGTACGTAGGCTCTTAGTTTAGAGTTAACATGGGCAAATTCAATCAGAAATGGTGACCTTGTGCTCTTTCAGTCCCTTTCTCTTCTCTCCTGGCTGCTGTTGCAGGAATTAGGTTTTCATTGTCTTATCCAAGCTGCTCTTTCATTAGGTGGATCGTCTTAGCAATACTTGCTAAGACACAAAGTATTTGCAAGGACCGCCCGGTTCAGCCAGTAACATTGACCAGTCTGTACTAAAATAATGGGTCTTTGCCTGAATCGCCCTCTCCCATGGTTGACAGTGAGGGATTGTTACTATTACGAAGTAAAAAAGGTACAAAACCTGGCATGCCTACTGTTTCCCTGCTATCACTTTTATCTTTGCTGGTGGACTTGCTGCAACTTCTGGTACCATTATTCTTGCTATGGATGTGGGTCTGTGGGCATTACAAGTAGAAAAAGCAATAGGAAGGGTGGCTTTAGAAGGGTCAGAAACCGATATAATCTGGGATATGAACTCCAGGACTATATTCTGTGTTTCCATGGGGAAAAAATGGGCTGAAAATCAGCCATTCCTGTAATACCATTCCCGTTCAGGTCATCTGCCTGGCTGTGTCCTCTCCCAACCTGTTGCGCACTCCCAGTCTATTCACTATGGGGGCAGAAGGAGAAACAGAGGCGGCTTTGGCGCTGTGCAAACACTGCTCAGCAATAGGTGAAACGTTAGTATGTTATCAGCATTGTTTTGGTCTCAAATCTAAAACGCAGCACCATAGGAGCTGCTATGAAGAAAATTAACTCCATCCCAGCCAAAACTGATACAGATACATATATTTTTTGCAGGGCTCTAAGAGAAGAATGAACATCAGGTTCTACTCAGACTTGTACATAATTTGACTACCTGGTAATCGTATAGGATCAGAAAGTAAAGTGGCAAATCTCTAATTCCTGAGCTGTTTTTCTCCCTTTAAAGACGGTGACTACATCTCAGCAGCTTTAGGATGCACTAGATTCTCTATCTCAGACTTAAGCGAGTGCCCCTTTGTTGCAAAGCAACGCTTCTTCTGTTTCCATCTGTTGCTCTTTGTGAATATTCTTGAAATGGGAAGAAATCTTTTTTTCCACACTGCAGGTAGGATTCAGCACAATGTTAAAACACTTTTATGTGTCCACCCGTGAGCTTCTGTCTAAGTTCACAAAATAGTCGGTGTTGGTCTAATCAAGAAAGTTAATGGAGCCTTAGAGAGTGATTCCTCTTACGCTACTGTAGGTGACCTGATGGGTTGAATCATTCACTAGGCTCTAGTGACTCTGTTGGTTAGGGACCAATACCTGCTATTATTAATTTTGTTATCTAAAAGCAGTCTAAATTTGGCAAATGTTTGACTCTCTTAGCCAAGAGAAGTGCTTGATGGAGGTGTAGCCATCAGCGTGTCTATCCCTGTATAGCATTTGTATTTGTTCCACATGGATGCAAGGAATCTTTCAAATGTTGCAAGGTACCTCTATGTCAAATAGTGATTTTACAGCCAGAAATCGGAGGTTTCTTTTGCTTGGGTTTTCTTCTCTCTAATCAGAAGTGATCAGAGCACTGAACCTTAGTCTGTCAGCAAAGAAAACTTGGTCAAAATCAATGTATTTCAGTGAAATGGCTGAACTTTAATGAAACAATTTATTGAATTAAACTTAATGGCTGATGTTCCCAGCAGTTCTCTCTCGTTGCTTATTATGTGTTGAAAATTAGTGTGGTATTCCCATATTTAGTATTTTTAGCCAACAGCATTTAGAGTGAGTGGAAAGCAACTGCCCATATAAAGCAGGTCTGGAAAGCTTGAGCCTGGGTCCTACTTTGGCCCATACTGGTGTCAGGGCAAATTACCTACTTTGTTTGCCCTTTGCTATTGGCAGATAGCGAGAGGACCACCACCCAGCAGAAGTTTGAGAGACTTGGTTGAAATTATGTGCCGTAATTATGTGCCACTGTACTTGCAGTGATTTCCAAACAGGTTGGTTGAATTTCAAAGTATATACTGCTGGCCATTCCTGAGAACTCTGGGGAAAATGTTATCTGTAATTACAACACAGATTCGGGATTTTAAAAGCCCTAAACAACTTAATATGCTTTTGAAAGAGAGTTTGGCTATTATCTCTTTTTACAAACAGCACATGCTTCTCGAGAGATTTCTGTGAACCAGCTCTCCACTTTTCCTCATGTGTAGTCTCTTGTGGGAAGTTTTTGGGTTATTTTCTCTTTAGAGCAAAAATATTTTGGCCAGTATCAGAACAGAAACAGATGATATGGAATTCACCTCACATCTGTGTGAGTAGTTCTTGTCTCTGTATATAGCTGTCTGGAAGACTGTGTGGATAAATAGCATTTTGTATTTCCTACTAAATACAAAACGTTTTCAAAACTTTGTTTGAAACTGAAAAAAAGAGTGAAGCCCTCCAAGGAAATCTTAATCCTCAGGACTTTCATCTTCACAGCTCTTTACAAACATTAACTTCATATGTCTGAAGGCTTTGACCCACACAGCTCCCTCTGACAGCTATAAAATTGCTGTCCCTTTGGACGGAGTGCCTTTGCCCCCACGCCTCAGTGCATCCCCTGCCCCAATCCAGCGCTTGGGCTTTGGGTTGCTGGGAGGACCCAGAAGGTCTTCTCAGCTCCCAGCTCCGACCCTTGAGATCCCATTCACTTCAGTTGATCACATCCTCCTTGAAGTGCTCCTTGTCCATGAACACTGTTTTAAATGATTTATGACTGCACGGTCTTTTATTTTTAGCTTCTGTGCAAAGCTTCCAAATCAAATTTTGGTGGGAACTGCTGTCTGTGATAATTTTGTTGTCTTCCTCTCCACTAATGAAAACCAAGTTCAGTCTTGCAGTTAAACAGTGCGGTTGTCTTTCTTAGTACATTTTTATACAAATCAAACAGGAATACAGGTAGATGAGAACAGTAATATGATTCTGGCATATTAAATAATTAACTTTAAAAAGGTTAATGAGTCCCTGCCTAACAAAACAGCAGGGCTAAAAAGCCTGGATTGTCTTTTAATGATGGGAAGAGAGGACAAGCAAGCCGGTTGTGAGGACTCCAAGTCACAATTTTCTTGCTCTCGATTCACAGAAGAGTTGCGCAGCAAGTGAGTTTGCTGTACAGTGAGGATGCTCCCTTCTTCCCACCTGTCTTCCAGCCCGTTTATCATATTTGCTTTCTGTGAACTGCTGTGATTTAAACATTAATACTTATTTTTAAGGTATCAGAGATGTGCAAATATAAGATGATGATAAGGGTTTCTTCTAAACGAGAAGGAAGGGGCTTTGTGGTGTTTGGCCATCTGGTGGCAGAATGCTGGCTTTCTTTGTGTTAGAGACCAGGCGTCAGTGGCAACATTGCCTTCCCGCTGGTACTGCAACCTTAGTCTGCAAGGGCTGTACAGGGAGAAGCACAGAAGGCAGAAACAGAACGAAATCAGCATGGGACACGTTTGCATTCAAGGAGACTAGGGTCTCTCTGAAAAAGAGAATTTTTTTTTTTCTCTGAAAAAACTCAGAGGGACTGGAAGCAAGATGCTGAAAGGTGAGCAGAACACACCCATGTTGGAAATACACGGCCTGTTGTAACCCAGGCAGGTAACGCTGACAATAGTTGCAGCTTCCTTCATTTGCTTAGTATATGTTATACCAGCATATATGAACGTGTGTGGTGTGCCTTCTGTAGCCTGTGGTGGCAGTGCCTGACCTGGAGTAGCATACCCTGCCCTGGGGTCTGGAGGTTTTGAGAACAGGCTGAAGAGCATTTGTGTGGGGAATGGCACGGGTGGGGTGACGCTGTTTTTGAGCAGTGGAATGCACTAAATCACCCTCAGAGTCCCTTGTTGCCCATTGCCTGTGGTTTCTAGGGCATTTGCACACCTCCTTTGCTTGACAGTTCGGTTATTTTGTCACAGGAGCGTAGGATTAGGAAAAGGCTATTTTTGTCACCGGTTCCAGGGAACCAATCCACAAGCATCGGTCTTGACTGTCCATATTACAAGCAGCTTACACAGATCTGTAAGTCTAAACAAAAAGCGATTAGCAGAGATCCAGAAAAGCTATAAACCATTGCAATTTTACAGGAAACAAGGAAGAGAAAACAAGAGTGGCATCAATTTTTTTTTTTTCCCAGTAGTGGGAACTGATGCTGCTGGGGAATAGAGTATGACTCATGATACAAAAAGGCAAGAAGTCAGGCAACAGCCAGCCATGAATGTGGGGGCCAAAAAGCGTCTGTAAGGGTTTCCAGTGTCACTTACAGGCATAGAACATCCCATCTCTTCCTGTAGCCTTGCTCTGGTGTTTCACAGGAAAGTGAAGAAATAATCCAGGAATCAGTTTTACACCGAAGGAGGCCAAATTCAGTGTGATCACTTTGGGAAAAAAAATTGTCAGCGACTTTACACATCCAGCAATGAATTCCTTTTAACTGGAAAACTCTAGCTTAAGGTCCCCCGCATGAAAGACCATTCCATTAACAAGTATTTTGCTAATAACAATACAACATTTCTTAATAAATGCTTTTTTAAAGAGAAATCTTAGTTTCTCCGCTGCTCATATAGTTTCCTTTGCTTTTATAATCAGGTGATTCCTCAGTTCTGTCACTACCAGTCCTGTGGCGTTTTGCACGTATGGCCGCATTATTTAGGGTAATAAAATTATGATGTTTCATTTTCTGAAGTTAGCCTATACTTGAGTAACACAGTCATCTTTGTACAACTGCTGGTTAATGTGTTTTAGACTCTCAGAAGATTTCTGGCTATGCAGTTTTCATTGTGTGGGGTTTTTTTCCTGTAAGACATTGCCTGCAGTACGTCTGCTAATTTGAGGGTGCCAGCAAGAACGCTCCTCCCGCGTGGTATCATGCTTAGCATCTCTGTATGTGAATTCCTCTTAGGTAAGTAGACGGGCACTGCCTGATCCTGGGGGGTCCTCAGAGACCTGTGCTGTTGCCTTTCCTAATAGGTGGGGGTCCTGGGGACAGGGTCTTTTACTGGAGATGAGGTGTGTGGTTATTGACCGCTCCCTGTTCTAAAGGAAGAACAATATGCAAGAGGACAAGTCTGGGGGAATAATCTAAATGTGATCACCCTCGCCTTCTCAGGGAGCGTGTTCCACATCTGGATCAGCTTATTAAGGATATTTACTAACAAAGCCGTAGTGTGGTGACCCAGCAGCCAATTATTTTTTGCACTGAGTTCCCGCTTGTTTAATGACAGACAGCAGGACCTTTTAAAACCGCAGGCCTGACAGCTTCATGTTAAATCTATTATTTCAGTTTAGTCTTTAACAGCATGTCTAAACCCCAACCTGAATCCCCAAATATAATCACATTACAGACCAATTATTTTGCTTGCTGAGTCACTTTGTCAGTTTGACAGCATGCCTGGCAGAAAATTTTGATTCCTTTCAATTCTTTGATTAAAGAAATTAATTAATTCAGAGTTTTATTTTGTTTGGAGATATCAAGGTCCGACTCTCCCACTGATTCATAATCCCCACTGATAGTCACTGGTGGGATTCATTCTCTCTCCAATCCTTTGAAGCTGGAGAGATCTCTTCTGTGGTAAAGGTAATGAGCCGTCACGCTTCTGGGCAAAATCCTTCTTACTGCCATGCTGGGGCAGAGTCTCCCTGTATTTGAAGGCCTACTCCCAGCTTATTGCTTATTGCCCAGAAGTTGACTGTATTTCTCTCTAGCAGCCATGAATGGCCAATGCGACAAATAGTCATAAAGAGGGGGATGATCCTTAGGAAGGACAGCTTCCTGATGGATTATTATTTGAAATGGTGAATCCAAACATGTGTAGACAGAGTTTGGAGATGGGAAAGAATCTTTTAGATTTGAACGAGCTCGTCTTGACGTTAGCAAATATTCATAGTGTTTGAACTTCTGAATACTTGGTTGCTTAGACAAGTTGGGGATCTGCAGCCTCTAGGGAAGAATGAGAACTGTTAACAGAAAAATACTGTCATAGGTCTCTCTTTGATATGTTTTTGTACTCATTGTAATGGGAAAGGAATACTATTAGCACTGGCATTTTGAAACTGTTTCTCAAATACAACAAGTAATGTTATGATTTAGAATTTATGAATATTGTATTGCTGTCAGCACGCTGCAGACCAAATTGGCTGTTGTGCTGGCTATTGCCCAGTCATATAACTAGGCCACCCATGTGTCCTGGTTTTGGCTGAGATAGAGTTAATTTTCTTCTAGTAGCTGGTATAGTGCTGTGTTTTGGATTTAGGATAAGAAGAATGTTGATAACACACTGATGTTTTTAGTTGTTGCTGAGCAGTGCTTACACTCAGTCAAGGAATTTTCAGCTTCTCATACTGCCCTGCCCAGCGAGGAGGCTGGAGGTGCACAAGAAGCTGGGAGGGGACACAGCCAGGACAGCTGACCCAAACTGGCCAAAGGGATATTCCATACCATATGACATGATGCTGAACAAAAAACCTGGGGAGAGTTGGCCAGGGGGGTGCAGCCACTGCTCGGGAACTGTCTGGGCATCAGTCAGCGGGTGGTGAGCAATTGCATTGTGCATCACTTGTTTTGTATATTCTTTTATTATTATTATTGTTTTCCCTTCCTTTTCTGTCCTGTTAAATTGTCTTTATCTCAACCCATGAGTTTTACTTTCTTTCTGATTCTCTCCCCCATCCCACTGGGGGGGAGTGAGCGAACGGCTGTGTGGTGTTTAGCTGCCTGCTGGCTTAAGCCATGACACCATGTCATAAAGAGTTCAAGCTATAACCAAAAAACTCAGAGCAGAGGAAAAGTCATACTTTTCACTCCCATTTTGCTAATGAGAGATGACCCACAGAAAGATTAGAGCTTGTGGGAGTTGCCACTTAACACTGTGCAGTCCCTCCTGCTCAGATGTGGTCAGGACAGGGCAACATTTAACGGGAAAGGAAATTTATGGAATTTATGGAAAGGAAAATTATTACAGATCTATGTAAGGACATAACAGGAATATGTAGAGATAAAATCAGAAGGGCTAAGGTGCGAAGTGGATTTAGTGACTTGTAGGGTCATAAAAGACCAGGAGAGAAGCTTCTACACCTACCACTAAGAGTAAGGCAATGAAAGCATAGCATCATTGCTGAGTTAGGAAGAACAGCAAATAACTGATGGTGCAAAAGATAGATGAAGTCATTTTGGCTTCTAACTTTGTAAAAAAAGATTAATTTTGACACAAAGATTAATTTTAAACACAATTAAGGAGATAATAGTCAAGTCAGGAACAAGGAAAGAAGAGGTAGAACAAAATGTTTGATAACTTCCATGCATGCCAATCTCTGAAAAATCAGCAAGAAACTATCTGGATGGTTTGCGGGAGATGCAAAAATACTATTACCACAGTCTAATAAATATTTAGAGAGACTTTTAAGTATAGTATAATGTTACAGTATGTGTAAAATTGCCTAGACCTATGGCCCATAGCTTTGTTCCCTTTGTCAAAGACCTTTGTTAAAAAAAAAAAAAAATTAAGCAAACCTTCAAAAAGAATCAATTTTATTAAGTTGTGTCAATGGGAATCTTCACACTTCCTTAAAAAGTTACCTTTCCCTCTAAGCAAAGCTTGCAATATTTCTACTTTGAGTTTTCTGTCATTATACAGTCCAAATAAAATTAATCTGTGAAAAAGTTTTTTCAGATAGAGCTTTACTGCCCAAGAAAAGAGTATAATTTTCACTATCCTCTTGGAGATTTGTGCAGCAGAAAGGTTGTTTTGAAGTGCATAAAACCTGTTCTTTGTGCTGGGTAATTTTGCACCCTCTTGTGGCCATGAGGTTCCTTTTTTAGTCCCAAATTCCCCAAAGCAGATAAACCACATTGCCACAAGAAGCAAAATGATCAGATCCTGAAAGTAATCTATATGCCCTCACCCTATAACCATGTAACCCACATCTGTTTCCAAAAGGATATATTCAAATAACTCTGCATTTTTATGAAACTTTTCTCTCCCCTTCCACAGTGCTATACCACTGCTGACAAAAAATATTAAAAAATCTCAGCTTTGACAGTTAGTTTATGCTTAATAGCTACCGTAGGCAGACAGGAGTCCTACAGTACTTTCTTATCACCTTTGACAAGCTTTGTCGTATCACAGAAAAATGGCCCTTGGGAATTAAAAAAAAAGGAGCTGCGGTTCTGTGTCTGCATCTTCAAACATCTTTCTTCCTTCTGTTGGGACAAGCCCTCTGAGAGGAGAAATTGCTTCAGTACTGAAACAATTTCTGTATTCTTTCCAAGGCAGGCATCGATGGGCGATGGTGAAGGTCTGAATACCTCAGTAGTTGTCTATGTTTGTTCCCAACTAAATCACAAAACTGCTTGAAACTTTGTGCATGCACTATCCATATGTGGAAAGAAACTTCTTTCAAATGTCCATCAGCATCGTCTGGAAGAGAACCTAATATGCAATTGTGGATTGTAGATGCATTTTAACCAAGACCCCTTACATCTCTCGAGTCCAGTTTTTACATTGAACAATTTACCTTTCCTCCTCTGAGAAGCCACCAGAGACAGTGTTACCCTTGCTGGCAAGTAACCCTCAGTTTTTGTTTGTTCTATAATCTTCAGAATTTGCTTGGAAATAAATTCTGCAGTTTCACTAAGAAATGTAGCAAAAAGTGAAGGCTTTTCGCTACTCAATGCTGAGATGCAAGGAGTAGAATATATCTCACCTTAAATTCAGGGGGGTGATTTATCACTAGTACAGGGAAGGTGTCTAAACTCCTGTTATGGTCAGTACAGTTAGTGGAGTCGACAGTGATTCAGCCCTCTGAGCGTGGGTGTTGTTTTGGGGATGAGCCAGTGGACGCCAAGCCGTGTCCTGACTGGCTCTCCATGGGCTGCAATGGGAGCTTGGACACCTGCCCCACAAGCAGACATGTGAGACAGCACTATAGAAACTGAAATCCAGGAAGGCTGGGTTGTAGCCTGTATTCCTATGTAGAAAACTATTGTAATGATTTTTTTCTCCTATATAGGAGTTATATCCTATAGAATGTAACTTGTCTACTGTGAGTCTTGCAGTACCCATCAGAATAGTATTGAATTTCCTTGTCTTAAGATATTGTGTCATATTAAAGATGGAAAAGTTTATATTTTTCACATATTGAGTGTTTAATGCTTATTAATATAGTTTAATGTTCTAATGAGAGATGGGGACTGTGGGGAGAACGGAGGCTCCTTTTTCTGAAGGCACAGGATCTTAACTGAGGCCAGCTCCTAAAAATTGGGGGTAAGTTTTCGCATAAACTAGTGGTTATATTTCAGAAGTCAAAAGCATTGGGCAGCATCCCAGAGGACTTGCAGAAGAAAAACATGTTTCAAAAAGCAGAACCCAGGGACCTACTCTCTTCTAACCCAGACCTTGGAACTGGAAAGAAAGCAAGTAAACATTTAAGGGTGATATACACGGGTTAAAAAAAAAAAAAGGATTTCTCAAGTCTATTTTTTTCTTTGAATGCCTTACAGAGAAAGCAATAGATGTGATATATGTTAAATTTTGATGATTCTGTAACTTGTGTGTGATACTTCCATAAGCAATCTGTGAGGATAATGGAACCCTGAAAATGTTGGTATGTTCCACTGTTCAATCCATCTCTTTGGTCTCATATAGCACTGGGATCCAGATGATTCCTCTGATGCTGTTAAATGTCACGTGGTTGTTAGATTTAGGATATGTGATTTGTACAGCCTTAACACAACTCTGAAACTGTGAAGATCAGCAAGGAGGTAATTTTGGCAGAAAGGAAATGATTTTGAACTTGTGTTCAAATTCCCAGTCAAGACGAAGGATATCAAAAGACCGTTTTGCCCAAGATGGGATGACCACTGTGTGTAGCACCAGTGATGCTACTGGAGTGTAGTTCTGCCTTTCATGTAAAAACAAGATGATCACATACCAGGGGTGATAAAAAAGAACGAAGGATGTAGATTGGGTTTAGATATTACTTTTACCTGTGCTTTTTCACAGGCTCAGGGAAATATCTATGGCTTTTGCTCTCTTATCAGAGAAAGACAGATGGAAGGAAAAAGAAGTTAAAAAGTAGGGAAGAAGAAGGGTGTGTGCAAGATGGTGGTGGATTTTAGACAGAAATAATGAAAATTGCTAAACTTTGGCCCAACTTCACTGGGACATCTCCCTGCAATAGGATAATGAAGATCCAGCAAAGTTACGTTGGCTGCCTCTGTGCTGTCTTCTTGCAGCAGAGGTGTAACCACCACCTCCCTTAGTGTGCCTGTCCCCCCACCAGACACCCCACAGGGAGGCTGTGGTAGAGCGAGTCTCCTCTGCATGGGGACAGCATGTGTGCCCACAGGCAGAGCCAAATTCTGCCTCATCCCTGCAATGGGAGGAAGGAACCCACGAACGCATTGCCCCTACTCTCCCCAACCCACAGCAACATAGAACCTTCCCTGGGGCCTGGCCCTGGTCCCACAAGCTGAACTTCAGGAACAGGATTGACAGAGGACCCACACTACCCAGAATATGGCTATGTCAGAGCCCAGGATGCATCTGTCCTCTCTGACACCATTTTAATGGACACAGCATGAGCATGACTCGGGTCGTAGCCATATATTAGAGCTGAACGGGGAGGTCCGATGTTGCTTGTGGTGCAGAGAGGACTGATGAAGGGCCAGGAGACAGGAGTCACCCCGTGTGCTGCAATCCCTCTGCAATGCAAGCAGGACAGGTGCCAGGACCAGCGCTGTGGGTGGCTCAGCCCAGAGGGATTTGTTCTCTCTGGGGCGGCATTAAGAGCGCCCTGCTGGGAGCATAGACATGGCGGGCTGCGCGGAGTCTCTGAAGACAGGTGATGGTAAAAACATCATTCCCTTCTGCTCTTCTACAAGGATCCCTGTGTAACTATGCATCTTCTGGACTGACTCACAAAAAGAAGCAGCCACCCCGCTCTTAGCCTTGTCCCCCTGCCCTTAATGAAAAGAATATGGGAAGAGCAGCATACCTTTTTATGGCTTTTTTTCCTCTTTTCTCCCCAATTAATCCAAATTTTAACATGTCAGTTGTGTTCTGCTGAGCTCCAGTTCTCATGTGCTTCTTGCAAAAATGGTGCTATGTATTCCCTAGGTTCTATCAGTAGTCCTTTCATCTTATTGAGTCCTCCTGTCTTTAATTCCTGCTTTTACTAACCATTTTATTTAACAACGTCAGGTGGACGATTGCTGCTTTCCCTAGTACCAGCCTCTGCATGAGTGAAATCCTCTTGCTTCACACCATTGGTGGTAGCACAATGTTTTCGGTCGGGCCGTCATGAATCCCAGGTGCAGGGTAGCTCCAGGCTCCACAACTCGTGCTGAGCACAAGCAAGAAGAAGAGGTGCTGGTGTGGAGCTCTGGACTCTTTGGCTGACAGTGGACCCATTATTTCAGACAGGATATGTATCTTTGGAAGATCTAGTGTTCCTCAGGCTCATATTTCTGGATGCACTGCAAGAACCCAAACAAAATAAACACTTCCAAAAGATGTTTTTAGTGTACCACTTGCAGCAGTTTAATACTATGTAAAAATACAGCAGGAAATAGTAGTTTTTTTTTAAAATAACATACAGCTGTAAAGGCCAGGAGTTTGGATGTGGATTCATGACTGCCTACATTTGCTAAAAAGTCTCTCTTCTTTTTAACCATTGTTCAATGGCTCTGGGCTGAACAGCCCAGGCTGTGGCATCTGTTCTCCAAAGTCCCCAAACAAGAAGTAGCTCAGATATTTCCCTAAGTTTGAGAAGATTATATGGTTGTTATATGAATCTTGACTGCCACTGCGATTGCAACTATAGCAGAAGAATGGAGGTTTATGTGTGCTTGCGTTTTGTTGGCTGGTTCTTGTTTTTTGAAGAACCTTATTCCGGTGGAACTACTCAGCACTTTGGAAACGATATGCAGTGACGTTCCAGTCCTAGTTTGCTCATTCCTGATTATAGAGATTTCAGACTACTAATTCACAGGTTTTGGCTAGCATGATGATTTTATTGTCTAATAGTTATTTCTTTGATGAAACAAAAGTGATTTCTAAGAACAGAGAAAAAACCATCATTATTTATTACTCCTTGGTTCTCCAACAGAATCAGACAAGAACTACTGTGAATATACTGAACAAGAGCAGTTTCTGTCCCAAATATATCATCATCTGTGGGAAAGGAAGAACTACTAGCCTATTATTTACAGATGGGCAACTGATGTACAAAAAGATCAGTTTTCCTGTTATGCTACAGCAGTGATTATGGGTACTTGTATTCAACATGATGGTTGAGTGTGTTCAATTCTTTCAGATTTGAGCATGAGAAGTATTGGCATTTACATAACACCTTTCAACGACCTGAACTAAAGGCTTTATGCTTAGAAACTATCGTCCCTCCTTCGGTGAGACAGAGACACCTGTTGGAATGCAAGCCAGGAGTATGCACCAGCAGTGAAGACTGCTTTTTAGGCTGACTGCAATTATCCGTGAGATTAAGGCTAAGCTGAGTTAATAATGGATATGCTCTTCAGAAAATTGTGGGTCCCTGTCCTGGCAGGAGGGTGGACTAGAGGTTGTCTGATACTGTGATATCTTCTATTTCTTTCTTTGGTGACTTTGCATTTGTTAAAGTTAACACTAAAGCTCTTGTGAAATGTGCTATAGGCTCTTTAGCGTCTCTGAGTGATGGACATATGAAATGCTACCCCATGAGCTGAATGGTGCCCTAACACCTAGCAGGTGAGATTCCTTTAACCTTATCTGAGCTGTAGCAAACTGCCTTGTTTTGTCTTGTCTAACTTAGTAAAAGAGCTTTTCAGGCTTTGTCTACAGTCAGCAATGGGGGAAAGGTACTTCCAGCACATAGAGGTAGGTGGACCAGAAGGGCATCTGGTTCTTTAAGTTATCTGGTTAAGTACTTTTTAGTATGGAAGAAAACCCCACACCCCCAATACCCTCCAAACAAGGGAAGTGATAAATTAAACACAAGGACACACAAACATTAACAAGCAGCTAAGAATGGAGGCGACAGCAAAGACCGAAACTCTTTGGTTGCTGATCAGTGGGCCAGTAAAGGAACTACTCAGGCACAGCCTTGAAGACATCAGCCTCAGCTTTGTCACTGATAAAGAGGGAAAACATGATTATTGTGAGTGGTGTTGGATATTTGAGGGGGCTTGTGGGCCTGTGCAAAGCTTATTATGGGATATCAGAAGGGGTTTGTGGGATTATGTAAAATATATTACAGAAAGTTTAGGGGAAGGGGAAGGATCAGGGCAGATGGGTGAGGAACAAGCATGAAGAAATGGAGAGAAGGAGGTATAAAAAGGGCCGGCTGGGTGTAAGCCACTGCCGGTCAGCGCGCTTGTCTGACTGAGCCCTGTGCCTGACCACCACATCTGTCCTGTCTTCTTACTAAATCCTTTCCTGAACCATTCTTTCTTTGTAATCTCGCTATGCTGTGTGTGAGTGCTGCAAGGTCTGAGTGCCAGCAGCTGGAGGAGGGGCCGTGGGTCCCAGTGCATGGGTGTCTAGCCTGTCAATGACTGGAGAGATCGGCTTGTATGCAAGAGGCCTAAATGCCAGCAACTGGAAAAAACTGGGTGTGTTGGTATTTCCCCAGTGAATTTAATCCTGTGTGCATATGTGCATATGTTTGCCAGCAAACTTTGAACTGGACTAGCTGGAGGAGGCCTGCCTCTGGAAAGACTCGAGGTCTGAGAGGGTGGGCTGGGTAAGGGTTCTGGGGTCCGGGCATGAATGCTAGGTGGACTGAGAGCCTGTGCTGATATCTGAGGGATCCGTGGGTGTGGGGTGACTGTGAGATGAGCATGTGAGTAGGTGCGTCTGTTGTGCTAACGAGCATCAAGGCTGGGCGAGCTGCTGGGTAGGAAGAGACCTATATATGGGGTAAGGGGGCCAGGTTCAGGCAAGGATGTTAGGTGTACTCAGGGGCTGTGCTGACATCTGAGGGATCTGTGAATGTGGACATGCTTGTGAACCTGGAGAGCGAAAGCATATTTGTTCTCACTAGCGGGCTTCAATCCTGACCAGCTGGAGAGGAGGGACGGGACTGAGCTATTGGTGCCTGTATGTGGGTGCTATTGGTGTTTGTGGAGGTGCTGGCAAAGGCTGTGCTGGCTGGCAGTCTGTGTGGCAGCCCGTGTCAGTGTCCTCTGTGTGTGTGTCTGGGATATGCTCTCAGCCCTGTTACTGTCCGAACCTGCAAGCATCTGAG
>NW_009203467.1:15860-25429 GCF_000690835.1 Fulmarus glacialis | reverse complement strand
GCTCTAAGTATATGATATCAAAGGTATGGACTTAATTAAATGACTCTCTTAAAACAGTGGCCATATGGCATCCTGCTTCCCTTGACTGCAATGACATCTGCTAACAATAAAAGAAAAAAAAATGGTCATGTCAAAGGTCGTGTGTTATTTCCATGAGTTATAGAAAACATCCTTTCCTAAAACTCCCACAGCACTGAATGTAATGACTCATTGCCTCTGTTTATTCCCTAATTACAAAGCTTCTATGTGTGGGGTCTCAATTTTATGACAACAGATCTCACTGGCATCACTTTCATAATGACTCTGCTCCATGGCTTTTTTGGGCCCAAGCACGGGACTAGGCTGAGGGCAAGAAGTACCTTGGGGTTTCCAGTGGTGGAAATCTCTGGCATCCACAGGTCCAGCACCTACCGACTCATAGATGAGGAGAAAATGGGTGGAAAATTCAGGTGAAACTGCCGCACGTGCCAAGCAGAAGAAGCAATAAAACTCCAAGGTTTAAGGCAGAACTAGGTGATGTATGTTGTGGCACAGCCAGACCCACACAAAGCAAAAGGCCACTTCCAGGTATGTATTCCATCATCACGCGCTTCCCGCAGTGCTGCTGGACACAGCCTCTTGAAAATAATGCTCTTTTACTCTGTGTAATTTGGAAGCCAGAAGGAACTGCTGTAATTATCCAGTCAAGTGATATCCAGCCTTTAGCTGAAACTTGCTAATGAAATAACCTTGTTTTCCACCTATGTCTAGCTATAGCCTAATCTGTGCTCCTACCTGTGGCAGAGCCATGATTAATAGTTTTGATGGTGATATTGCCTCTGTGATAGGAGGTCCTGTCAACCTGAAGAGAATCTAATCCCAAAAGAGAGGCATGGCACAAAAGGTGAAGCTGCTCTAGGAGTGCTGGGAAAGTTGATCGGAGGGGAAGATGGAGCAGCTCTGGCGGCCCTGAAAACACTCTGGGTGAGCTTGCTGAGGCTGCTCAGAGAAAGTACAAAAATGGTGTTCAAAAAAAAGAAGGAAAAGGAAAAGTTGGAAAAGCAGTTGAGAGAAGAGGCCGAGAGTGAACATTTTCCTTTTTGGTTTCACCCCTGATCGGTACAAAGATTAGGAGAGACAAAAGAGTTTTGAACAGGTCTAAATCATCTCTTCTAATTTGGGGGTGAAATATTCTTCTGCAGAGTCCTCTCTCTTCTTCAGGGTATGCTTCTGGGAATCAGTCTGCCTAACCGGGGTGGCTTTAGGCCCTACTGCAATTGCATTAAGTCTACTGGCTGCCTTAATACAAGCAGAAGAAAATGTGTTTGGGGTAGTTGCTGAGCTTGCAAAAACCTGCTTTTGATAATCTTGGTTCCAAAGGTGGCACATCTCACCACTGAATAATTAAAGTGTTATCTTAATTAATCTGGACCTACAAATCATGGTGTCTCTGAAATACTTTTTCTCCATTACTTAGTACTTTTAACAGCTTGCTTAGGTACAACAAAGGCTGCCTTTCCCTGGCATGGGATGTCCTCTAACTTCTTTTAATGTGATTTTCCAAACAAAAGTCAAATCTCATTTTCTTTTTTTAAATCTTCATTTGGACAATCATTCTTTGTGAAACTGTACTAAGAGGAGTTTCTTTAGACACTGAAGTAAAGACTGCAGAAAGAAATAACTGACTTCCTGCACCTTCAACCCGAGGAGCTGGAGATGCCTCTTTTCTACCAGGCTTTTGACCAAGACAGGGTGGGTTGCCTGACACATGGTCTGCAGCCTAGCAATAAAGATTTCCCGCCAAGTCCATAGACAATACTAGCTCTCAACTTACTTTTCCTGTGCTATTCAGGACAGCATCACCTAACAAGCACTTGTGCTAAGCTGTCAATTATGTTTTTACATTAAGAAGCCTCTGCACGTTTTGATCCCTAATGTAATTCATTCCTCCTGTGCAAGGGAATGACTCAGATTCTTGTAGCTGTTGTGGCTGCAAGACAAAATATATTACTCACTTTGCATGAAAAATAATGCTGGAGACATATGACTCCGTAATGGCTGCTCTGTGGCCATTTTGTGGTCTTTGGCTCACTCCCATTATAAATCTTGTATTTTTGAGGTATTTCCAACTCGTTCATTGAAAACTGCATCACCCTAACGTTCAACATTCAGGTTGTTGGTTAGAAAAGTTATTTTAAAAGATGCAGATGCCTCAGTTAAAGGTAAGCTCTCCTGAGACATAACATCTCTTCTTCTCAGAGCTGTTGGAGTTCATATGAGAAGTCTTTGGGAAGGAGGCAAGAGCAGAAACCCCACAGCTGTTCAATGTAGTTTGAGGCTCTAGGTAACCTCCTACACTGGACACCCTATATACGTAATAAGATTTTGCCTGGCCTGAACAGCTTACCAACCAAAGACAGAGAGGCACAAAGAGACGAAAGAGGTCGGAGAAAACCGAGTTTTGTGGGTACCAGGCCAAACCCTCCCTGCCCAACTGCAGAATCGTTCTTGATAACCTGGAGCAATTCCAGGTGCTTGTATCTTCTTGCCATCACTCTGCTGGTATACAAATAGCGTAATGGTCCTTAATGCCCATTACAAAAAAGGCTTAGTACAACTGGTCCAAAGAAGTTTAAGCAGGACTAGCGTAGTTTTGAGGTAAGTGAATAGCAAACAGGTGTTTTTAAAACTGAGTTTATCCATAAGAAACATGTTCAGTAAGCTGACTTGGTATTTCATGATTATTGGATCAGTCTGGATTCTTGATCTTTTAGGATGTATGAAGAACTGACTTAAGTAAGTCAAAGTCAAGGCCTGGCAGTACAATGTAAGGTGGGATAGATGATAAGTGCATTGGAATAAGGAACCTCACAATTTGCTAGGAAGTTGCTCTAGATAAGGAAAGGGAAATGTCTCCAAGGATATAACATTCATATGCATATGAGCAGAGAAGTGCTGGAGGAAGAGTGTGGGAGAGGCATGCCAGCACTGGGCAGCTGCAAGAGGACCCTGGCTGGCCCCGGCAGAGCAGCACAGGGTACCTTGCCTGTCTTGCTCAGGGCAGTGGGTTGCATTAGTAACACAGATACTGGTAATTTGTCCTGCTTTTTTTTTCTGCCAGGCTATCATTTTATTGTTTTTTTTCACATAGCCTCAGTACACAAGCTATTAATGAACGTGTCATGCCAGCAGGGCTGCTTCGTTATCTGGGCTCCAGGCAATCCAGCCTGGACGCTAGCTCCTACCAGACTGCATCATGTAGAATTTCTATGGGTTGTTTAATTAATACAGCAAATACAGATGACAAATTAGGCAGAGGTATTGAACCTGAACTTTGCATGGGGATTTTTCAGCCCAAGAAAATATCACTAATATCAGAACGGTTTTATGTTCTTTCTTCCTGTTGCAGTTATTGGGAGATGATATGTGAAAGTGCTACAAGGAGCAGAAAGAAAGAGGTGTAATAAAGGCATCAATTTAGCTTTAAAACACCTTCTGTACCTAAATGGAAGATGCAAGATGACACTAAGTAATTTTTAGGCCTATTACCTTATTACAGATGACAGAGGTGCATTTAGACAAATCTGTATGAGCAGACAAGCAATATTTAGAGAATGGGGGGAATTGGGTTCTTAGGCAGTAGTTGTTTTTTTGACAGGCCTTTGCGATGAACCAGGAAAAAAGTAGCTGCATAATGAGACTTTGGAATATGTACTACAACCGCAATCAAGACACAGATTCTAGCAAGACTTTGAAATCATAGCACTTTCCTGGTGTATTGGTCTTGTAAAACCAGATGTTACTTCCACAGATTTGAGGCCTGGAAGCACCATGAGAACAGCAAATGGTGCTGGCTGCTTTCTTGATTTTTTAATATACTTCAAAATCATGCCAGAGAGAAGAAAAATGAGAGGTCATGTTTTTTTCCTTCTATTAAGACTCTCTCCCAACAGTATCACCATTGCAACTTGGTACTAGGAAGCTTTCAAAAGATATCCTTATCCCCTGAAACAGGAAGAGGAAACCCTGTCCTCCCCCAACAAAACCAGGTGCGTAGACACCATAGCTTAGACAGAAAAACTCTAACCACCGTTGCTAAAATGGTTAAAGAGTGTTACTGAAATGTAACAGTGCTGCTGCTCTCCCCTCTGCAGGCCAGGGAGCGGGTAGCCTCCCTAGAAATGTGTCCTTTCCTCCTCTTCAGCAAGGCCACCTCCGGACCTTGGCAAGGGATCAGCTCCTTCATAGATGTACAAAGAAACCTGCTCCTGGTATTGGCAAATTGGCATGGGTGTTGTGATGCCCCTCCACTCTTCTTTCCTAGGGACAGCAGCATTTGGAAGATAAGTAAGAGACTGATTATTCCTAAATCGGCTTCTGAAACCTGGGTAGGGAAGGCAGCTGCACTCCATGGGAATGTCCCTGCAAACACTGTGGTGAAGCTGGGCAAAGCAAGGAAACCTCAAAGACAGCAATGAG
The DNA here is from genome assembly GCF_000690835.1 of Fulmarus glacialis. Classification (NCBI taxonomy): domain Eukaryota; kingdom Metazoa; phylum Chordata; class Aves; order Procellariiformes; family Procellariidae; genus Fulmarus; species Fulmarus glacialis. Next base: position 20,971 of record NW_009203467.1, on the reverse strand, counting down.
CGCTAGAAAGCATGCATCTGAAGCCACGGTTGATCTCTATTTTTGTTAGAAAGATAAAAGAGAAGATGTGAAAGGTTAAATGATAAAAAAGAAAGAAGGAGAAAATATTCAAGCGAAAAGAAATGAGGGATGGTACTAGTTTGCATCAGTAGAGAGTACAGCCCTTTTTAAACTAATGGACTTTCCTGAGGTAAGAAATTACTTCAATTTGTCTTGAAATGACACTTGACAAGGGGCAAAGTGTCTTTTATAATCTCATTTAATAAACTGTTTAATAAACTTTAAGCCCACTTAAAGATGCTTTCTATCTGTTTTATCCACTGGTAACATGTGCTTTAGCAATTTGTTAACCTCCCTTCTAATTACGTGGACGTAGGCAGCAGTCTGCTATGACCCTGCAGAACCACAACACAAGAAATTTTGTTCTATTGCTCAAAGTACATATTAATTTCTGAAAATGGGCACAGAAAGGTCAGAGGGATGGAGCTGTTTGTACCCTCTCTTGGATTTACTGGAATAATTACTTGCTCACTCAGAATTAGCCATTACTTCAGTAAGGATTTTATTACAGGTCAAAGACACATTTGTGGAAGCAAAAACAAATCTCCTACTAAAATAAAAAATAACCGATAACATCAGATACAGTATTTCTACTTCAAGGAAAATATAAATAAGTACTTCATTAAAGATATTCTCAGAGGAAATAAGCCAGCTTGGAAGAGCTCTGAACTTTGGGGACGTTAACTCAGTGTGGAGCCAAGTTCAAACTTGCAGCTCTGGAGATGTATTATATTTTTTCTGAAGGGCATGTGGTGGGCTCAGGATGAGAATGTTGATAAGGGCAAGAGAGCTTCTAGGCTGCAATGTCTCGCAGTGCAGTTTATTTTCTAGTTTAGACTGGAATCCAGCACTTGCTGCTTTTAAGGAGGAAACAAGAAACTTTCCGGGGCAGTTTTGAGGCTGACTGCTGTCATGAAGGTAGTTTGTTTGAAATGCCCCGTGCCTAGAGGTGAGTTCATGCTGTCTGACACGAACATTTTGCAAGGCTTTGAAGACAGCTATTTTCCAGCTTTCATATTAATTATTTCAGCTCATATGATCCATAGGCAGTTTTAAATCCACTAGTTTCAGAGTCTGTGAAATGGCTCGTACCGCTTTTATTATGTGTCGGCGATGTCCAAAGGCTGCTAATGCACTGGGGGAGCCAAACCTTGGAAAGAAGCTGGGGAAGAACAAAATGTTGTGTGTCTTCCTTCAGTACTCCTAGGAGAAACATCAGGAAAATTTCCAAGGGATTTTCCATCCTGCTTTATTTTATTACTCATATTTATTTTCTCACTCCAGGAAGGGTGTCCCAGGAGTTGTGGCAGCTGGGGACAGGCCTATGACTTCTTAGAAGTGCACTGCCACCTCAGCACATGAAGAGGATGCCTGCAAATGTGTGTGCTCAAATTGCAACAAAGATTAGAGCATGGACCATCCTTCTGCTCCTTGGTTGCACAGTGTCACGTGCCACAGGGGTCCTGGTCCATTACTGGGGTTTTTACGTATTAGGTCTGTCACCACAATAGGCAGTTAAAATGAGACAGAGCTCCTCCAGTAGTACACGGGCTACCAGATGCAGATAATAGAACACGAATGCTGCTCTAAGCAGCTGTCACAGCAATGCTCCTGTTCTCCACACGGCCCTGCATTTTGTGGATGAGGAGAGCGGTTTGGGAGAAAGCAAGCGTTATCCTGCATCTAGCACAGAAAGAGGATCAAGTAGAAAGTTCTGCACAAAAATCTGGTGTAGAAGAAAGTGTGGGAGCAGTGAGAAAGCAGGGCTGAGCCCTGCGAGAGAGGGCTGAGGACAAAAGTAGGTCTATCTCTTTGCAGACTTGCTCTGAACAGATAGGAACATAGTGCTGCCTTTGCTCTGGACTGGGTACTGGATAGCTATGATCAGCATGGTGCTGGACTGGTAACACCGCTGGGAGGTGATGGATATGGCTGCAGGCTTAATGCCCTGTTAACCACAACGGCAGAGGTAGGTCATGGCTGTCTATGGACAACATGCCAGTACATCCAAGGAAATGTTCCCATTGGATGCATGTCTAAGCTGTGTAGAGACCTTCATGGTTTATACTTCACTCACTGGAGTGTAAACGACATCACTGAATTGCCTTTACTGCCTGTTCCCTTAACAAAGATTTTAGCTTGAAGATATGCCCTGTTGCACTTCTTTACTGTAGTGTAACTTCATTGGCTCTTCTCTGACTGAATCAGTCTGTATTGGACAAGTAACTAGGACTTTCTGAGGAGGAAAGCTGGTTGCTTGGGTAGAACAGGGCCATCATCCCTCCACAGCTACAACAAACTGTTTACAAGATGAACCCTAGGTGTTATTTTAGAGCTAGTCCCCATCCTCCAGATGCTCAAAACCATATATAAGTGAATAACTGACATTACTTCATTAACGGTCGCTGTTGCATATAACCTACATATTTTGAAGAAGTGTTGTTGTGAATATCTTAACATAAAATTTTGAGCACCATGCATGCTCTGCCTAGTAAATGGGGGAAGAATAGATGCTGCTGGCTATTTTACATCAAAGGTGCCTAATGGCAAAATAGGCACGAAGTGAGGGGTGTAAGATTAGACATCTCAACCAGCCCTTGCTGTGCATCAAGGTAAATAATCTGCACAAGAAGCAGGACCATTATTGAAAAGCCTTGGGTTTCCATCTGGCATTTCATTTAGGTTTTCCTGAGATGAGAGGGGCCACACACCGCTGTGAAAGGATGGAAAGTGAGCGCTTGACATGAGCCTTGTCACTTTGTGGTGGACTGTCGCAAGCCCTGGGGTTCATTGTTGTAGAGCGGTAGCATACACAGTACAAAATCCGACATCAATCAAATAATGAATTTGAAGGAGTAATGGACGTGGATTTCTCTTCCAGCATTTCACTGTTAGATCTTCTCAGCCCAGAAACTGGGATATTTATTATTCAAGAGGACCTGCCATTGTATTTGGATTCAGCCCAATCAAGCGTTTTTGTTATAATGGGGTGGGCTAAGAGCTGAGCAGGAAGACCATGAAATGACTTCTAAGTCTAGTTCTCTTGCAGGAACCGCCTGTGTAGAAAGAAAGTCTCTTTCATGTTTAATGCCATGTAAAGTGCTGTGTACAGCAACTCGCTTAACTGAATGAGTAATACGAAAGTGATATAATAATACAAAGGTAATACAAAAACCTCTTGAGACATTCATGACAAGAATCCCATCTTTTTGCTTCAGTGTATTTCAGAGCGCCCTAGGGCAACCTTTATTCCAGGAGAAAAGCTGACTTACAAATTTTCTTACTATATCTAATTGTAAACAGAGGTTCCCATAACAGAAAATTGAGCTGCCTCAAGAGTGCCTTTATCTCTTAAAATTGGATACCCACCCATGAGGATGTGTGACCTTGCTGCCAGTTCATGTACTCAGTGATTCTCTTTTGATTTTAGATCTGGTGCTCTCCTGAGATAACAGATGACTCTGTGGGGCTTACCAGTATAGGTATGGAATACGGTAAGTACGTGGTAACCAACCAAATGGGCAATAAATATATAACGGCTTGGAGTTTCAAAACCCTGTTTTCAAAGACTTGGTGGAAAGGGTTAAATATGCTTGTAAATATACCTGTTGTGAGGCTTCTTCTGGCTGCATGCCAAGTGGCAGGCAGTCCGTTTGGATGCATAAGGGCAAATAATGGCACGGTTAATGCTTTGAAAACCTCTGGAACTTCTAGACTCCCAGCAGGGATCAAACAAAGGCAACACTGAATTAGCTGTGTCTGTGCGTTCAGCTGTTCAATGTGTGCACAGAAACTCTCCGCTCACAGGTATTACTGAGGACCATTCATAATCTTCCTAAGCAAGAATTACTTATCAGAGAGAATACCATAGCAAGCGAATTTCAAATATGTGAGTGTGGGAAATGGCTATGAGCTTTACAGTGTTAAGGATATTGTCCTTCCCTCCTATGTCTTTCTCAAATTTCTGCCTCCCCTTTGTACTCTTGGTAGAGAGGAAAGGATTTGTTGTTGAAATCTTTGCAATTCACTCTGGAACTCTCCTTGTCCTTGCTGTTTGTTCCTTTCCTCCTCGAGTCCTTCCTGTGCATGTGGATCATACAACTTTCTAACCAACTTGTTTCTGCATAATACCCTGTGAGATGTGGATTTGTGGCTACTCCCTGTCCCCTACTAGTTATCGTGGTCAGAGTCCTCACATATGAGGTATTGCCTACAGCCAGAAAGCAGGACAAATTATACGAACTCCAGAGGAGCGCTGAACAGGAGGTCTTGATGCTGAAGGAGGTGGTGGTGGGTTCAGGAAAGGTACCTATAGGATGGCGCATTTCTGACTTCACTGCATGTGAATTACTCCAGTCTTGGAAACCAAAATCCTCAAGGTGCCTCATTTATACCAGGCACCTGGAGATGTTGAGGTGCTGTGCTGAGCAGGCTGGAAGGAGAGACACGGAGTTGGGGTGAGGAGCTGCATGGTGTATTTGAACCTATTCATGGATGAATGAATGAATGATAGTCATCCCTCCACATCCTAAGCATTATAATAGAGAGAGGGTGAAGAGTTCTCCTTCCTTTCCTTTGAAACCACAGTTTCTGCCAGGGCAGATGGTCCCTCTTCTCCTCCTTCACTGTCCAACTGTTGTGGTTTAACCCAGCAGGCAGCCGGACACCACACAGCCGCTTGCTTACTCCCCCCCACCACCCCGGCACTGGGATGGGGGAGAGAATCGGAAAAAAAAAAGTAAAATTTGTGGATTGAGATAAAGACAGTTTAATAGAACAGAAAAGGAAGGGAAAATAATAATCATAATAATAATGGAATAGAGAAAATGAGTGACGCACACATGAGTGCTCACCACCCGCTGACCGATGCCCAGCCCGTCCCCAAGCAGCGATCGCCCCTCTCTGACCAACCCCCAGTTTATATACTGAGCATGATGTCATATCGTATGGAATACTCCATTGGCCAGTTTGGGTCAGCTGTCCTGGCTATGCTCCTTCCCGGCTTCTTGTGCACCTGGCCGAGCATGGGAAGCTGAAAAGTCCTTGACTAT
>NW_009203467.1:11603-15841 GCF_000690835.1 Fulmarus glacialis | reverse complement strand
CATAGCCCTGTACCAGCTACTAGGAAGAAAATTAACTCTATCCCAGCTGAAACCAAGACACCGACCCTTACAGTCCTGCCTCCTGCCTTACCTACAGGTGTGGGGATCCTCTGTGCTCACTCCCAGGAATTTGTTAGGTTATAAATTTTTTTACAAAGCCTAACCACAATGAACGCAAAGACCCAGTGAGGATCAGGGTGGCAATACCAGGTGGAGCAACCAGTAGCCTCAGCAGTGCCAACAGAGCCCAGACCTACTCCCTGTGGTCGTTGGAGGAGAGCAATCAGCCCCAGGCCCTCGGTGAACCCCCCTGAGGAGTCAGTGGGGCCACCCTCTCCCCAGAAGGCCCTGCAGACTAGTGAGGCTGAGCACCTGCAGGGGCGTGGGACTCACAGGGGGCTGCGGGGGAAAAACATTAGGGGACGTTGTAGAACTGCTTAGGAGGTGTTTTAAGGGGGTTGTGGGAACGTGCAAGACTTATTATGGGATATTTAGGGGAAGGATCAAAGGTGGATCTGCGGAGGGAACCAGTGTGAGGGAAAAGGGGAGAAAAGGGGCTGGTCTGCACTGCACCTCCTGGTAACCCCCCCTCAGCCTCGCTGCAGGCTGGGCCTGGGAGCAAGGAGCTGCAGCAACCTCACATCCACTGGACGGGGGCAGGAGGAAACCATCCGGGTGCTGTAGCCACAGGATCTGGCTACCCTTGACAAAACATGATGGAGAAAAATTCACACTGCTCCTTGTGCAAGGACAGATTCAAGGTTTAATGGTAAACCGCTTTGTAGATGCGGGCATGGGATGGGGGGTCAGGCTCATTCACAACAGAAGAATTTCACGTCATTGAGAGCTGTGTCATCCCCCGTTCCCTGGGGTTCCTCCACTTTTGTCTGGAGCCCACAGATGGCCCCAGAGGTGCATTTGTTGCTCCATGGGCCGAAGTGACCCCACGAAAGTCCCCAGCCCTCCAGCGTTGTCCCATCTGAGCAGGCGAACCTCACGTTGTTGGCTGCCGTGTCATCACGCAGGTACTGCCTCTCTTCCACACGCAGCGAGAAGGAAACCAGCTTGTTGCTGGGGCAGAGCTGGGCCTTGGTCCAGTTTCCCCACCTGCCAGAGAAGAAAATAACTTGCCAAGACTTGTTCAGCCTCTGCTATGCTGCAATCAACACCGCAACTCGCCTGGGATCCTGGTAGTCCTGGGGTAGGGGACCTACACAGGGATGGTGCATTTCTATGAGCACCTGTTTCACTCTTCTTCCCCATCACCCTCTAGATGCCTGGCCACCATCAACCCTGGGCTGCCCTGTTGCAGCAGGACCCCTTGGGAATTTCAGCTGCTTGCTTTGTCCCTGTTGCTTAATATCTATATCCTTTTCAAAGTAAGCATTTGAGGAAAAGGAGAAAGTACAGGTTTAAGATCTGCATTTTTTGAACTCTCCTTCATCTTTCAAAGTACCGTTCCCTTCCCTGGGACCAGATCTCTACCCTAAGACCTTCACACTTTGTGGCCAGGAGGACCTCAGCCACCTCCTCAAGCAGGATGGGGAGCCACCTTCACAGAGAGTGTGGGTGCCTATGGAGAAACCATTGCACTGTTTTCCTTCATGCTCCCCAGAAGCTGCTAAGCTGCTGCCCTGAAGGAGGGCGAGAAAGCAAAGACTACTCACCACCCCACAGAGGACTCAATGACTGTGCCGTCCGTGCAGAGCAAGCGGATGCCGTTCAGAGCCGTGTCGTCGCCAAACAACCAAAATCCCTGGTAGGGCTCCACCTTAGAAAAAGGGATGAAAACGGGAGTGGTCAGCACCCTCCCCCATTTAAAAGAAGAAAGGAGGTGAGCCCTCGTGATGAGGGGTGGTAGGAGGCTCCAGGGACAGAGCCAGACACAGGTAGTGCTGCTGAGCAGGGCTGTGAGGCAGCTCCATGGCATTTCTCAGGGAGTCCTTTTCACTGTTGCCCATCTCTGCTTTTTCTCCAAACTGTGGAGCAATTTGGTCCTCTGGATACAGGAACACTTGGTGGCTGCTGTCCTGGGTCATGCCCACACTCTTGCCGAGTGCTGTGACACCCAGAGCTGGAGTGCTGGCAGGTGGGAGTTGTCCCAGCCCCTGGGCAAGGGGCTCTGCAGTACCAGCCCCAGGTCTTTTCTTACCCCATGAACTCCTCTGCTAAGAAATCCCTCCCTGGCAGAGAACCTAGAGAGCTACTCTACGCTAGAGATTTCTTGTTGGTAAGCCTGCGTGACTGATGCAGATACAATACAAACTGCTGCGATGGGACAAATTGTTGTGGCCAGCCCTGCTGAAACCAGAACAAAATAACATCATTTCACAGCAGGGTTTTTTCCCACACAAAAGAAGGAGTGAAACCTTACCTTCACTTCAAATCCCATAGCATAGCCGCTGGGGCAAAATTGTTGGTGCCCCCAAGAGCCCCAGGGGCCTCCGTTGGGCACCATGAGGACGGACTCATATTCCCGTGCATCCATGCCCCGGAGGCAGCAGGAGCCCAGCAGGCAGAGGATGGCCGGGATGAGCAGCTGCATCGCAGGGGACCTGCTCGGCGCCTCACTGCACGGAGGTGATGGCACGGGGGAATTTATGAGCCAGGAGAATTGGTGGGAGTCCTTGGGGAGTGTCAACAAACCCCGTGGGGAGCGCTGGTTGTTGCTATGTACTGCTCCTGTTGACTGCGTGTCCGTTGGTGGTGGGGCCACCCTTGCCAGGCGGAAGGGGTGTCACCGGTGCACGCTGGCCAGGGGCCTTGCAGGGCTGTGAAAACTTGTGGATGTGAGGGAAGGGAAAGGGGCAGAGCTGGGACCACTCCCTGGGAGGGTGCTTTGGTTTTGAGGAGGGTCCTGGCAATGCTGAGAGGAGGGTGTTGGAGAGAGTGAGGTGAGAGGAGGAGTGGTGGACTGTGAGGGGAAGAAACCTCTGAAGGGGCTGGGGCAAAATGGAGGTGGAGGTGTCTCAGGGTCCTTTGCCATGTGGAAGTCCTCACTTGCTTCCTCTCCCTCACTTTTCTTCTCTCCTCGCCGAGGTTCAGAAAAGTGCCTGCACTGGAAGCCATTGCATTTTGCTCTGGAACATGCATTAAATGTAGCCAATTCCAGGCTTTGATTGCTGAAGAATAGAATACACTGCTTTTATAATAGCCACCTTGTGCAGGCGAAGGAGGAAGTGCTGCTTTCAGTTGAAATCCTCTGATGCCCACCTTGGGTAAAATTGTAAAGATCTTCAGTTACGCATAGCACCCCAGAGGAGACAACGAGGATGAAGATGTCTTCTTGTGGTTTTGTATCTCATAGACAGCAGGAACCCAGCAGAAAGAAGACAACAGGGATGAAGGGCTGCGTGGTCAGGGTCTTAGTCTCGAGAATGGATAGCTCATGGATACTTTGCCACTCCCGGCGAGATAGGACTTTCTAAGCTTGAGGTGCCGACTGGATTTCCTCATAAGAGTGGCAGCAACCACAGCAAGAGCAATGGGCCATTGCCAAGTACCATATCCAGTAAAGAGCTGTGAATAAACAATATGATCAACCCTCTTCATTAACCACGCTGGTGGCATGATGAGGTTTTCAGGATATGTGGAAAGTTATGGCTTTAGGGTGGAGAAGTGGCTGAGACACTTAGAGCCGAAAAAGGGTCTTAAGGAGAACAATGAAGAGGACTAGGTGGGGGAGGAGGCCCTGAACTGACTGATGCCAAAAAGGTAGAGATGTTTTACAGTTTGTAGCCATATCCACAGAGCTGAATCTTGCTCCGTTTGAGTCCCTCTTATTGACAGGGTCTGTTTTCTTTGTCTTCCACTTTCACACAACTTTTGCTGTTTCCTCTCTGTCAATCCGTCTGACCTCCAGCCCCAACGGTCCTGCCACTGCAGGTAGGAAAAGGGGGATCCTGGCTGGGAAAAGCCCCTGCTCAGCATCTTTGCTGATTTTTTTGTTGCTCCCTTTTGGTTGCCTGGGGAGGAAGCTGCCAGAGGCAGTGGCACCGGGTCAGTGGTTCTGTGATATTCCAGCAGGAAGCAGTGAAAACAATTCACATGAATAATTAACTCTGCCTGTGGGAGAAAGAGGACACCGTATGAGTTTCTATAACTTCAGGGTGGGGAGCTAGAAAACAAACAAGGAACTAATCTCAGCTTTATGTTTCCCTCTCTTGTCTCTCATTGATTTTTAACCCTTTCAGAGTGATGAACCTCCTTCTTGAGTCAAAGACACTTTTTTTTTTTTC
>NW_009203467.1:3719-11589 GCF_000690835.1 Fulmarus glacialis | reverse complement strand
CCCTACAGGAAACATTCCCAGCTCTAGGAGTAAGGCATGGACTGGAATGAAAATGCTGGGATCAGTATCAGCAGTTGAATTTGTGCTGCTGGGATGCAGGGCCAATGAGTACTTTTGGATAAATGTGCTCATACACTGAACTTCCCTGAGTATCCAGTGATGTCTTCCACATCCCTGCTAATGAATATTTTCTCATCTGGGGAAGCTCTTTCTCTTCACCCCCTGCTTCTTTTTCTCTTCTGTTAACCTGCAGTCCTCCAGTCAGGCAGGGAAAGTACCAGCCTGCAAGCCCAGGGTAGGTGGATTTTTCACTATGTTAGATTGGCAAGCTGGAGTTTGAACTTCTCAGTGAGTCTGGCAACTTCCTTGCTGGTTAACTTTGGCAGCTAGTTGTAGGGTCGTGTTATGTGTCATATCTTTTTTTCTTTTAATTGAATTATTGGATGGCAGGGTAGTATTAGACTCAGCAATAGAAGTGATGGCCAGTGTAGAACAAAGACCAGTTCTGTATTTTTGCAAACATATAAACCAAAAAGAAATATCTCTTATTTTTTGGATGGCTTAAGTCCTCCTCCCTATGATACAAAAGAACTGAGAGTTACAATGAAATCAAAATCTTTGAAAACAGTGCAGGTGCTCAAAATAATCAGAAATCACCAGAATAGAAAAAGGTACTCACAGAGCCAAAATATCAAGATAAAAGAGTGAAGTGCTTGCAGTAGCCTTGTTGACATTGCATGTATACATTTACACTGTAGATACCTAAGTGCAGGTTAGGTGAATCCCACTTTCCGTGGGCCAGAAGGTATTTTGTTATTTACTGCCCATTTACAGGATGGTGGGGCTCTCCAGGGAAGGCACAGAAGCTGTGTTCTCAGTTGGCCGCCTTCTCTAGCAACATAAACCTTCTTAGATGATGGTAAAAAAAAGTTACTTTAAGTTGTATGTGTACTGAAAATATTGTTGCAATGGCCTTTGCAATGTCATTGGAGATAAAGACAGTTCAATTTTTCCCACATCTGGAAACTAAAGATAGTTTTTGGATAGAAGACCTCGTTTCAAGCATTCTTTGGTGCTGCCAAGGGGCCAGTCAGCCTTTGGAGCTTTGATGTAGCACTCCTGCTGCTGTCATGTCAGTTTAAAAACAGATGCAGAGGCTCAAAACTTTCTATGCTACTGATGGTGTCCTTTGAGGGCCAGGGGACAGGCACTGGCCGACACTGTTGGTGCACCTAAACTAAATACACAGGCAGTTGCCAGCTGGCTGAGGGGCAGCACTACTTGCCTGAACATAAAGTGGTGAGGTGTGATTCCTGTGACTCCCTACATGAGAAAAGCAATGTTTCCTCCTCTTAGAAACATTCCTAATAACACAAAGTCATTAGACTGAGGCAGAATCCATGACTTCTCACCACTCTCAGTGCAGAGCAGCTAGTACTGAGAATTAGCTCTCTGAGGCAAAGGTGAAGGCCAAGACATCTTTCCCCTTCACAGTTTCTTTCTTTCGCATTTCTGCTGCTTCTTGCTCTTTTCTATTGTCTGGTGAGGCCACCAGAGCATGTTCATCTAAGTTATGACTCCCCCATTTATTTGTCTATACAAGAGTCCACCTGTGACCTTTGTGTCTGAGCTGCTGCTCCAGTCAGTGGGGATGCACACGCTCGGTGAAGTCTAGAAATTGAATCCACTGAACAGCCTTTATGCAGCTGATTCAGCTGCCCAAGGATAGGTATCTAGTGCCACTGGGGACTCCATAAGGCATCCCATCTTGCTTCTGCTTACCAAGCCAGAAGATGCACATTTTTTTCTAGGCCTGGTAATAAGAAACTGGGGTCTACCTTATGTTTCCCTCTACTTTTTTTTCCTATGGTTATGTCATTCATATTTCGTGATAATCATTTCTCATCATTTGTCTCAGCTGAATCTAGTTTCTATGGAGAGTCTTTATGAGGACAGAGCAGTTTGTTTCTGGAGAGAATCTGTAACAGGGAAATGTTGGCAGTGGTTACAGTCATTAAAAGTTGCACATGAAATAGATAGCAAACTTACCACACTGTGTGGTGGGTTAGGCTTGGCTGGCTGCCAGGTGCCCCCCCAGCCCCTCTCTCTCTCTCCCCCCCTCTCAGCAGGACAGGGGGAGAAAACAAGGTAAAAAGCTCATGTGTCAAGGTAAGGACAGGGAGATCACTCACCAGTTACTGTCAGGGGCAAAACAGATTTGACTTGGAGAAGGTTAATTTAATTTATTGCCGATTAATAACAGAGCAGGATAGTGAGAAATAAGAACAAAACTAAAAACACCTTCCCCTCACCCCTCTCTTCTTCCCAGGCTGAGCTTAACTTCTGACTTTTTACCGCCTCCCCTGAGTGGCACAGAGGGACAGGGAATGGGTGTTGCGGTCAGTTCATAACACTTTGTCTCTGCTGCTCCTTCCTCCTCATGTTCTTCCTCTGCTCCAGTGTAGGGTCGCACCCACGGGAGACAGTCCTCCAAGAACTTCTCCAATGTGAGTCCTTCCCACAGGCTGCAGTTCTTCACAAACTGCTCCAGCGTGGGTACTTTCCATGGCATGCAGTCCTTCAGGAATGGACTGCTCCAGCGTGGGTCCCTCACGGGATCATAGGTCCTGACAGAAAACCTACTGCAGCGTGGGCTCCTCTCCATGGGCCGCAGTTCCTGCGAGGAGCCTGCTCCAGTGCGGGCTCTCCACAGGCTACAGCTTCCTTCAGGGCACATCCACCTGCTCCAGTGTGGGATGCTCCACAAGCTGCAGTGTGGCTATCTGCTCCACCGTGGACCTCCATAGGCTGCAAGGGGACAACCTGCTTCACCATGGTCTTCATCACGGGCTGCAGGAGAATCTCTTCTCCAGCACCTGGAGCACCTCCTCCCCCTCCTTCTTCACTGACCTTGGTGTCTGCAGGGCAGTTTTCGATCACATTCTCTCACTCCTCTCTTCCAGCTGCTGTGCAGCATTTTTACCCTTTCTTAAATATGTTATCACAGAGGTGCCACCAGCATCACTGATGGGCTCCTTCTGGGCAGCGGTGGGTCCATCTTGGAGCTGGCTGGCACTAGCTCTGTCTGACATGCGGGCAGCTCCTGCTGTCCCCAGAAGCCACCCCCCTGCAGTCCCCCCACCACGAAGACCTTGCCATGTAAATGCAGTACACATTGGCAGACCCCACTGTGGTGTATAAGCTGGAATAAGAGGTCTGTAGTTACTCAGATCACCCTTGGAAAAATTTTTTAAAATTGACCTCATGTTTGCCCCTGTTTAGCCTTCCAGTAATTTTAAATGACACATTATCCATCACTGCTACGACCTTAGCTTTTCCAGTTTAGAGATCTCTTAGACCTCTTGACTACTTATTATCAGTTCTAGTTATTCATTGTTATTCACTCTGTGAATTTTTTTCATCTCTCTTCTAAAGTAATTTTAATTTCTACCTAATCTTTCCTAAGATCCCTAACCCCCAAGAGTGGTTGGAACCATCTGAACACAAAGTTCCTTCCACTATGAGCATTGATGCAAATAAGTAATTTAAAAATGGCCATATCTGCTGTGATCTTCTTTTGTACCATCAGCTGGTCCTACAGATTTTCTGACAGACTCCTGAATCTTTGATGAGAAGAAACATTATTAGTGTTAATTCCCTTTGTCATTTGTTCCTCAAAGTGCTTTTTGTCTGCTGTGTTTTTACATGCAATCTGCCACCAGATATGTTACTTCCATTTTTTCCATTTGGCCACAACTCTAGCTTTTACTGTTTCCCACAGCCTCCCTTACCTTACAGTTTAACAGTGCCTGTTTCCTTTTACCCTTCCTCAAGTCCTTGTTAATAAGTTGTGTGCCCTGGTCCTGTACTTCCAGCATCACTCCTGCTGTCAGTCAGTGTGCAAGCTCTAGGGTTCCCTTTGCAGACTGCCTTTTGGCAGGAAGAATGAAGAAGGACCCCCTGCAGGGTCCGTGTCCATGGTTTGTCAGTGAGCAAGGGCAAAAGAGAGCCAGGAGCTACTCCGAGCACTCCTGAGGACTTGGTGACAGAGACTTGCAGCATCACCTCAGCCCTGAGATGGCAAACAGAGAGACACAGGCATCCTGCAGCTGTGAACACGCCCCATGCCAACAACAGTCTCTACTACTTTTTATTAGATTACTCAGAATTGTTTTAAGAAATAAAATGCCGCTGAGGAACATCAGCTGTTGCCCGAGGAAGCTGGAAGGCAGGTCAGCAGCCTTTCCCAGGGACTTGCTTGCCTGTTGCCCAACTTGATCCCACCCGATCAATGAGCAGAAATCCTGGCTGCAGCTGGGGTGGGGAGAGAGGGGCTGATGCTGGCCCAGAGCCCCCACAGAGAGCTTGTGGGGAGGGTTTTCTGAAGGTCTGAAGAGAGGAGAGAGTACCAAAGTGAATTGAAATTAAGTGAGAATTAAGTACTTCTCTTTGTGTATGAAATCGGCTAAGAAATTCCTTGCAGGTGGGGAGCTCTGGGGACTTTATCCCTAGCAGAGTTTTGCTGGTATTTCAGACCAAGCAAAGCCGTAGCTATCCTGGCACGATGTATTGCTGCCAGCTCTTGTTCACTTTGAAGAGTGAAAATAAACAAATTTGACAAAATAATTTTTCCTGGGAAAAAACCTTCAAAACCTGACTGGATATGACCCTGAGAGACTTGATCTTTCTTTGATGTTGGCCCTCCTTTGAGCAGGGTGCTCAGGTTCTGTGAAAAAGCCGTGTCTGCTGAGATGTTTTCTGGGACTGAACTGGTGTAAAACTAGATATATTGCAGTGTTACTGACATAACTGTGATGGCAAAACTCTTCTCTAGACTTGTCCTCTGGGTTAATTCTGAACACATTTCCTTCCTGATTTATGCTCTTCCTTTTACACAGTCACTTCTCTATTTTCATCAGTTTCCAGACGCTATCTCATCCCTTCTCTTTCCTAAGCCACACAGATTTATCCTTTTGAGCTCTTCCTTTCCACTTCCTTCTGATATTTTCTGTGTTGTCTGGGAACTTTGGACATTTGAAGAGTTAAATCCCCATAAGTGTTGTCTGCAAAGTCTCTAAATTCTTCTTTAATAACATCCCGCCGGTCTCCAATCTCAGTTTCAGGTATTCTTTAAGCTAATATGCACCAAGGGCCCGTTTGCTGATTGCAAACCAAGGGAAAGAAAAAAAAAAAATCTCTGAACAATGAAAATACCTTGAGCATCAAAGAATTCTCCTTGTGAGACTGGATATTGAAAGTACAAGGGCAGAGGGAGATCATGGAAAAGGAGAGGTTTTCTATTGTCAATGCAAATCCCTTGGTATAGCCACAGGAGGAAAAATGCATAATTCTCTCATTACCCCAGGAGCCTCCATGGGCACAGCAAGGACAGAGCTGTGCTGGTGAGCTCCTTTGTCCTGAGCACGGCCGGAGACGGGCGGGCAGGGAGAGGGCAGCTGCAGCAGAGTTGCATGACGACTATTCATCTTGAGCCTACATAAAGAGCAGTTGCTGGGTAACTCCCAGCTTTGCAAGTGGGGGAATTTATACTCCAGCAACATAGTGTGATCCAACCTTTATAACCACTGCTGCTATCTCCTCCTTTGTCCTCTGAAAGCAGCTGTCAGGGTGAGGAGAGCCACTGCTCAGCACAACAGCAAGGCAGGAGAACTGGCCACGTTTGCTGAGAATCAGCTGGGACAGCTGGGCAACTCCTTCAAGTTCATTGATGGGAGAAATGGATGTTAGACTGAGCATAAAATAGGTCCTCAGCTGGCCAAGCAAAGGTGCAGCCAGGGAGCTTTTCTCTTTTTGCAGTCCCATTTGCAGGACTACTGGCTATGTCCCCCAATGTCAGCAGTATCCCCTCCTGTGGGCTCCCCCAGGTTCCCTGATAATCTGTGCCCCAGCCACCACATGCATCGACCTCTTCCATCTTTCAACTCCTGTCTCGCTGGGACATGCTGGCATACAGGAGGTGATCTTGATTCGGTGGCTATGTGACATGCCCGTGGCATAAGGACAAGCATTTCTGACTTGCTACTGGCTAGGACCTCTAAGATGAAGCAGATGACATGCATTATGTGTTCTTTTTTTTGTCCTCAGATAGGAAACAGGTCATAACATGAGTTTAGCTTTGTTTGCTCATATCTCTTGCTTTGTCTTGTTTCTTATCAGGCACTTTGTATTCTGTTCTCATCATGAATCCTATTGCCCTGACCAAATCCAATTTCCACAGAAAAGCTTCATGAAGAATGAGCAAGGTGGCTTTTGGAGAGAGAGTCAGTAGCAGGGAAATGTCAGGCCAGGTCATTATTAATGCTTGCCTATAAAATAAATAATAAGCTTATTAACTTTGCAGACTACAGCAAATTCGAATAGGCTGTGAGTACTTTGGAGGACACAGCTTGAGCTTGACAAATGGTCTTGGCAAACTGGAGAAATAGTTTGAGAAAAATAGGATGCAGTTCTTCAGGGATAACTGCGAGCTCCCACCTTACGCAGAAATAAACAGCTGCGTGAGGAAAAATGCCTGCATTAACATCGCTCTGCAGAGACGGGTCTGGAGGTCATAACTGATCAAAGGCAAAGCATGAGTCAGCGGCGTCAGGTCGTCTCCATGCCGAGATATATGAACCAAATTGCAGCCTGCAAGACAAATGGAGTGATTTTTCTTCTCAGCATGTGCGAGCCCCCGGCAGGGATGCTCTGTTCAGCTGAGGGCACTGAACTTCCAGAAGGATGTGGCCCAGTTGGACAGAGTCCAATGGAAAGCAACAAAAATGGTCAGCGGTCTGGAAAACATGACCCGTGAGGAACAAGCGTGAGAGCCGGGACCGTATAATCGAGAGACGGGAGGACTGGGGAAAGGGAGTCATGGGAAGAGCAGATCAATTAGGGCTCTGCAGCTAATGCTGCTGTGGGAAGATGTGGGGAGGGCAACGCAGGGAGCACAGGGGAGAAAATCTACCCCAGGTTTTCCTCTCTCCTTCCTCATCGGGCTGCCTCTGTGCCATGTAGAGCCAGGCTGGGTGGCAGCTGTAACAGGCCAAGGTGGTTTGAGAGGAGAGCCAGCCCCCAGGAGCTGCTTTCTCCTCTGGAGACTCACTGGGCACGTAGCTGCACCTGGGGCCGATGGGGACCCTGGTGGGAACAACACGAGAGAAGAGCCTTGTGGGAAGGGGTGCAGCCATCGTGGACACAGCTCCGCTCGCGGACCCTATCTGCTGGCAGTGTTCACTGCAGGGACTCTGCAGCAAGAGGGTCTTTGCTGAAGCATCGGTTGCTGGAGGTGTGAGCAAATGGACTGAGGTGGGAGGGAGATGCCACTTCTTACCCTCAGCCATGCACGATCATGTCATATTTGTCTGTAAGCTCGTTGGGGACAGCTTTCCCTGGGGCCTCGCCTGGCTGCTTGCCTGGGCCCTGGCACTGCTGTGCTCCCAGGGAGCAAAGCCTCTGTCGGTGCCGCAAAGAGGGGAGTGTGAAATGGCAAGTGACAGGCGTTTACGGGAGCTTCACACCAGCAAATGGGAAGGCTGCTGCCAAAAGCATTGTTACAATGTGTTTATTTTCTTTGTATTTGCAGGGTAAAATTGGGAAAAAACTGAGAATATGAGCAAAGGCAGGTGGACAGCTGAGATTTAACTGTTTACACAGACTGCTAATGGAGAATGTAAGTAACCAAGGTCATATACGTTACAGTATGTGCTGCATTTATTAGATTAAATATTAGATCACATATTATTACATGGATTATGTTTTACTGTGTTGTAAGCCTGTACTGAATTTCCCAGCTCCTCTACAACTGGCCAGCAGAATGGAAGTACTAAATAATCTTGAACCTTTATTAATACAAGCTGGACTAGAA
>NW_009203467.1:2574-3698 GCF_000690835.1 Fulmarus glacialis | reverse complement strand
CTGCTGCCTGGGGAGTCCTTTTTCTGACCCGTAATGTGAGCCTAGCAAAGGGTAAATATCCCCCAAGCAGCAGTGAAGAAAACAAACAAGGAAATAAATCCTGCCTAGCACTGACATGCAACAAATACCATAGAGCCAATTTTCTAGGGATACTTGGCACTTCCCTCTAGCTACAGCGTTGTTTGCAGAGCTGGGTGAGCCCAAGTGCGTCTGCCTGAGCTCTGGCACAGGTCTGGCCTGGGTTGGTATTAGGAAACACTCTCTCAGACTGGCATCAGCTCTTTTCTAAGGTAGGGATGGGAGGTGAAAGGACAGTTTGGGGTCAAACAGGGGAAAGGAAAGAGAGTAGAAATAGTGCTTTACTTGGGCTGAGTTTCTCTGCCATTGCCAGACCTGGAGTAATTATTTAAGTGAACGAGCCGGACTCGCACTGCTTGTGTGTCCTGGAAAATGTTCACTTTTGTGCAACGTTTCTGTGGGACTGGAAAGCCTCCCTACTCTGGGTCCCTGATGGTGCAGCAGCAGTGAAAACCTGATGTGGGAGCAGGGGCAGCAATTCTCCAATGCATCAGCGGCAGCAGCTGGTGGACTCATCACCGCTGCTCTCCTCTGCAGAGGTGGCTTATTTTCTGGTTAAGACTGTGTGAGATAAGTGCCAAGCAACAACGAGCCTCCTGGAAAATCCTTCTGCTGCCACCGACTGCAAGGGCTTACTTGTACATTTTGTGAAGCTGCTCTAAACACAGAGAGCTAATGGGAAAAAGCTTCTTCAGATCTTGTAGGGAAGAACAAGGGGTCTCTAGTACTCCAAACACTGTAGGAGAGTTGGCCACCCACAGCTACCTGCACAGGAATTGGTTGCAGGATATGTCAGGCAAAAGTAAAATAAGCCATTATCAAGGGCCATGATGTGCAAAATGGCTGTGGCCCCAGTGCGCAGACCTGGCCCTGGAAAGCCGGGCTGGGAGCGCTGTGGTTGTTGCAGAGGGAAGAATGGGATGGCTGGATGGTCGCTACTGCTGGGGGAAAGTCTTTCTGCAATCGCTGCCTCTATGTTTCCCATCTTCTCCGGTAGCAACTGGAGAACTGCTCTGCCCTATGCCTGTCCCATCCTGTCACCTCTT
>NW_009203467.1:0-2561 GCF_000690835.1 Fulmarus glacialis | reverse complement strand
GAAGTAACAATTACTGCAGGGAAGAGAAGTGTGGCCCCAGTCAATGCTTCCAAATGTCCATCTGCCCTGGCACCAGCAAGAATAACAAACTTTCATCCATTTCTCTCTCCCAGCCCTGTCTCTTTCTCCTAGTCTTCTTTTCCCATGGTAAACATGAGCACATACTATATCCTCCTCTTTGGGGTCTCAGAGTTCAACTTTGCTATGCTGCTAAGGAGATTTGAGGCAGCTCTGATTTGTTTTATCAATGCATGTTCATTTCTTGAAAAAGGATAAAAACTGAGGACGATGATGATGATGATGATGATGATTAAACTCCAGATTTATTATCACAGCCTGCCTAGGAAAGATGCCTCCAACACCTAGGGGAAGATTTCCAAAGACAAGTACTTTAATTTATCAGACCAAGCATTTGAAGTCTCTCTGTGACCATGCTTGTCCTTTCTTTCCCCCTTCTCCCATTTTTTATTATTCCTGACATATCTGAAGAAGGCATTTTCAGGGGCAGACATTTGAATTCTGTGTTATCTCCAAGTGAAACTGGAAACACTGAAATCTCCAAGTGAAATGAAACACGTGTAGTTTCCATCTACCCTGCACAGGGTATACTCTGGATGACCTTGAAGGCTCAGATGTTTCTCCTGCACCTGCCCGTCCCTATCCCTTCCTCCTCAGCCATCCCACAGGGACCTCCACCGCGGCTGTCCTGAGATGGTCTCAGCCAGCCATTACTCACCTCCCGGGAGAGGTGCTCTCTGGAGCCATGGTTTTCCCTGAGGTCCATCCAACGCCAGGTGCATTGACAGCTCTGCATTGGCAGCTGTGTTCTGTGGTGTTGAGATAATAACCTCCTCTGTGGATAAATCCTGGTGGTGTGGGCTAAGTTTCTCAGGCTGGAGGTCAAAACAAGAAAGGAGAGGCAGCACTGTCTTGCAAACACCACTTACCCTAGGGGCACAGAGCTACACTAGGTATAGTTTCCCATTTTCCTCTCACACTTCTGAGGCATCCTCCTCAAGTGCTTTCCTTGTTCTCCTGGTAACCCAGCCTGCTTCTTTCCTGGTGCAAACTCTCCTCTTGCTTTTCCTCCCACTTCTTCCCCGATGAACTCAACCTCTGTTCCTCCCCTGGAGAGGTGAAGGTTGTCTGCCTTCTCAATTAAGGGGCACGACGCACATATAAGTGCCCATGACTGTGTTTGAGCTGCTGCATGGCAGGAGAGAAGAAAACAAATTGCGACTCAGCAACAACTCAATGACTTTGATACCTGTGCAGTAAAGACAGGTGCTTTTCAGAGCTGTGTCATCACCTCTACTTTTGGCAGACTTCATCTGCGAGGAAGAAAAGATCTAGTGACAGGAGAAAAGACTAGGAGGCAAGAAAAAGTCAGCTCAGTTTATTCAGGTTTTCAATAAAATTCTGTGCATCTTTTGATTTAAATGAGCCTCTTAAAAAAATTCCATTAAAACTGAAGTTGACACACACCACATGGTTTCAATACCGATCCACAAAGCCAACTATTTCCTGCCTATTTCCTTCTCATCCAGGCTGTAAAGCTGAGGCCCTGGACCTCATCTGGAAGAAAAATGAGGGGGCTGCTTTGCCCTTCTCTCCCCTCTCATCAGCTTGTTGTCCCCAAGCTCCAGCAGTACATACATTTCTTGCAGCAACACAGAGATCATAACAGCTTCAAACAGCATGGGAGGGGAGAGCCCAGGCTTGATTTGCATTAATTTATGCACTAAGGCTTCCCTTTGTCTGAGGAGCTTTTCGCTAATAGATCCCTCATTGGCAGGAGCCAAGGTCTAATTACATGATAAAATTGTGCAGATGTGGCCATAGAAGAGGCACACGCTGTTAATAGAGTATTTTTCCACTGTGGCTTGTCCCAGTTTGGGGAGAAAAATAAACTGTCTCCTTTTTGGGGGGGGGGCTTGTATAACTGCGTCTCATGTAGGCATATGGTTAAAATGAAGAAGACCTCAGCCTCGCTGGTGAAGGTATTATGGCCAAGATGTTTGAACCTCTATTTCAAGAAACTCAGGGGCTTTGCCCTTCTATACCTGGTCATGGGTGAGGAAGGGACAAAAGGATCAAAGCACTGAGGAAATTCCCCAAAGCAAGTGTTACTCAAGTGAAGTGTGTAGATGCCATTTGTAGTGTTCAAAGCACTTCAAAGACCAGGTGCAATCCTACTTTGAGGAGTAGGTAAAGATGAGGGGAACAGAGCATTTGAGAAGCCGACAGCTAGGGCATTTGTGTGGCAAGTTAAGAGGGTTCATGCCTTCATAGATAGGGTTGCCCTATTTTTGTGAAAGATTTTCTGGGGAAATGTCCATAAATTTCCAAGAAATGGAGAAAATCCATATTCCAGCTGCATAAAATTACTGAAAAACTGGACATGCAGGGGGAAATCCAGATATGAGATAGTTTTTGGCATGCAGCCTGGGAAATTGTGAACTGCTGCTGTCACCACAGGTGGTGGTACCTGTGGAAAATCATGTTCTGGGATCAAGGAGAGTTTTCAGAGGGAGTGTATTGGGTTTGCGTGGCCAGGTTTT
>NW_009203466.1:50679-79179 GCF_000690835.1 Fulmarus glacialis | reverse complement strand
GAAGGGAAGGGAAGGGAAGGGAAGGTGAGGATTTCTAAGGAAGGGTTGGGTTTTTTGTTTTGTTCATCCTCAATTCTCAGCATGATTGGAAGAAGCTAATTGTTTTACATCTTAAGATATTGCTCTTCCAAGAGCTAGTTCACCATATGCAACTGTTTAAAGCATTTGAATATGTTTTCTATGTGCACGGTTTTCTGTTTCAGTGTCCTCCCTTGGCTGCCTTTTCGTAGCCTCATTCTTTAATGCAAAGGACATTTGCAATGAAAATGGGATCTCTGCTTCTTAACAGTTCATCTGCTCCTGCTGCTCATTTCCCCACCTGAAGTCACAATCCTCCACTTGTGACCTCACCGCAGGTTGCTGTGGTGAGAGGATTATGATGTTGCAAATAGAGGTTTATAACTTCAGGAAGAGAATGAGCAGCCAGAGCAGATGGACTCCTCTGAAATGAAGATCCTGTCTTCATGCAAATGCTGTGAATGATAAAAGGACGAGAGGGAAAAATGGCAAAAATTACACAAGCAGATTGTTTCTAAATACAGAGCACAATTATTAGTTGTTCCATTCCACGTTTGGAGCAGGGTTAATAGGACAGACCCTGTAAGTCGTGGGGTGGTTCAGAGAAGTGATCAGCATTTGCACAGATTTTAAAGTAACCTTCAGACAGTTCTGGTACGTCCCTTAGTACTGCTGGTGTCTGCCTGCTATTTTGAGTGATACTAGATTTAAATCAGGATGGTCTATTGAAAGGAAAATAGCACAAGTCTCTATAGCTTGAAATAAGAACCAATTACCACAATCAGGAACTGTAACTAACTCACATACTCTGTGGGTCAGGTTCACAGAGGGATGCTTAGCAGTGAGTGACGCTGGCAGTGAGGACGATTCCAGGAGAGCTATAGGACAAGTTTCTCATAAGCAGGTAGACTTTCTGGTGAAGCAGTTTTCTAAGGCTTGTTTCTATCGTGCCATGGGGAATGTGATGTAAAGGTACATAGCCTTACTCAGCTTGATGCAGGTGCCTGATGCAGTGCAACTCATATCCATTTGGTGGCGTCCTAGAAGTTGCATTAGCCCAACACTGGACCTGAGTTATAAATGCCTTCTCTTCAGTAGCTGAAGCAGCAAGGATTGCTTTCAGTTATAGTCAGTTGTGGTGGCTAATTTTGAGCCCTCTGTTCCTAGTGTGAGTATGCCTACAGACCTTTTACCCAGTGTACTGCCTCATTATGCATTTGAAAATTAAATGGCCTTTATCTATATAACAAACCAGTAGACCCAGAACATCCTTTAGCCTTGTAGGGAACAATGACCACCAAACCCAGGGGCTGCTTGTTACTACAGTCCTGCAATGAACAATTCTCCCCAGCTTTTTAAGGCACACAGAAACATTGTTATCGACACACTCTAGGAGCAAAAATCTCAGCTTTCTTATCTCCTAGCATGTGAAACCTAGCAGACTATCAGTGAAGAGGCATGAAACTATCTGCAATTGGGGATTGGGCATTAGGAAAAAATTCTTTACTGAAAGAGTGGTCAGGCCTTGGAACAGGCTGCCCAGGGAAGGGGTGGAGTCACCATCCCTGGAAGTATTTAAAAGATGTGTAGATGAGGCGCTTAGGGACATGGTTTAGTGGATATGGTAGTGTTGGGTTGACAGTTGGACTCGATGATCTTAGAGGTCTTTTCCAACCTTAATGATTCTATGATTCTATGATTCTCTGATTGTATAATACAGGCTTCTCCTTTTGTTTGGACACCCGACCTCTTCTGCAGCACAGATCCACAAGCTTTCCCTGTGATCCTTGGCTCCACAGAAGCCACAGCTCAATGGCAGGTTGCCTGGCTGTGTTGACACATGGGAGCATGGAGCAAGCACTGCAGACCTGTGAGGTACTGTCCTTATTGTTGTGGCATGTGAGACACGAGCCAGACACCTGAGTCTTCCTTTTGACATGTCTGCCCGAGCATCTCTCAGTTTTCAGCTGATTCAACCTCACAAGAGTGAGGTGCTAATAAATCTTGGAGATGCAGAAACAAAGGATTATGTTCTCCACAGCCACATAAGAAATCAGTTGAGGAACAGAGAATTAAACCCCAGCTTTAGGCAATCACTGTTTCACTGTCTCTTTTCCTCTTCTTCTATTGCTTTTACATCCCATTTTCTGTAGAAAGTTGATCCCGACAATATGAAACACTCACTGATAAAGCAAAAACAATAGTGAAAGAAGATTCCTGGTTTACAGAAGCTCCCAATACAATGCTAATTTGACAAAGAGGTAACTGTCATGTATGCATCATACGTATGTAATCATTTTATATGTGTGTTCAATCTCATTCATATGAGAATTTCTTTTTTTTTTGTAAGGGAAATATTACTTGATTTCACCTCTTTGCCTGAGGCATTTAAGCAACTTGTATTATCTAAACAATTTTGCAGGTCCTGAAATGGATCACAGGAAGGATGTCCCCTTCATTTACAGAGAAGCTGTAAATGAAGTGAATTGTTTATAATAGGCACTGACTGCTCAACATCTTTAAATTTAGTCTCTAAACATCTATCCTTCCTCCTTTTCTGAGTCAGTTGCTTGGACAGGGATAGACTTCTGGGAGGCAGCCAGGCTATGAGTGAGCCACAAGAGCACCTTTCTCATCTGTTCATAGCATGCAAACACAACATCAAGCTAACATAATTAAAAAAAAAAAAAAAAACACAAACAAACCAAACCAAAAAAAAAAAAAAAACAACCCTCCCTACTAAATGCAACCCTGATGGGAAAAACTGAGAGCAAAAAATCTGAAAACACCACTGGGAGGGAGAATGTCAAAAAGCTTTGGACAAACTTTAAGACAGACATAGCTTCCACTGCTGAAGTGGTACGATGTGTCAGTATGCATGACACTATCATTGGATACATCAAAGAATGTGTTAGAAACATGCTTGCTATAAAAGGAAATACTGGTTGTGCATCCCTGAAAAGCAATGGCATCGACACCAAAGAACTTGTCAGAGACAGCAAAGGGAAATGCCAGCAACAGTTTTGCAAATATAATGATTCCATCAGTACATTGGAGAGACGAGCAATAAAAATGATCAGGGTAGTGCTGGTCACATCATTTTATGTAGACAACATTTGCTATGAATTTAGCCTCTTTTATTCCTTAAAAGTCCTTTGCAAACTGGTACTGATTGTTACGAAGCAGTCATTATTCATTGAGCTGATGGCTGGGAAGGTCCATTAGGTCAACCAATCTGACCTCAAAAGAGTAACGGATTATTATAACAGTATCTAGTGGCCTTATCCAAGTTCAGAGGCTTGTTGGACTCTCTATATATGGATAAATAGTGCTGGGCCAATGAATTCATAATCAAACTGGATAAAATGTGGGAGATGAAATAGAGTCATGGTGTCAGAGTAGATCAGTAACAGAGTCTAGCCAAGAAGTCAGGTTTTCTGACTTGAAGGCTAGTAGGTAAGACCCTGGAGTCTATTACCTCTTTATCTTGTCTTCATTATTTTCAGATACCCATCAGTGAATACTGAAATAATGATTCTACTGCTTATTCAAGAGATATTTAACAGATGTTTGGTTTGGGCTTGGGGTGGTTTTTTGTTTTTTTTTTTTTGTGGTTTTGGGCATTTTTTTTTTTTTTTTTTCCTTATAGACAACTGAAATAAGATTTTAAAAGGTGTGTGTGTTCTAGCAGATGCTTAGGAACAAAGAAGTAGAACTCTTTCCAAAAATGTATTCCTGCTTCTTAAAATGTAGCTTTCAAATCTAAGCATAATTTTAAAATGAAAAAAGAAAAAGAATAAAATATTGAATTTTTGCACTAAAGATGACTCAGTGAAAAGTAAGAATTGCTTCCCACTACATTACCTCCAAACAATTCTTTCTTCTCAGGATCTGTTTATAGATTAGTTGACAATTTTAAAGATTTGGGATTAAAACACAATAGTTACTGTGTAACTGAGACCATTTTCATACAGCTGTGTGTATAACTAATTAATAGCTATATTTTAGTAATATAGTAATTTACAATTATTTAGTATTTAGTAATATAAGATAAAAATTTTAAAAAATATATTTTTGATTAGCATTTGTGTGTATTCAAACTCTTTTAACAATGTCACTGGAAGGAATGGGTTTAAAAAGATATTTGCACTTTTTCTCAAAGGCTCGTAAAGTTCACAAATAGTTGTCGACACCTCTATTAAATCCATCACAAGTGATTTCAGTGGGATTTTATAAAGAAAGCTCAGCCCCATCATCAGAGATTGAGTGAAAGTTTGCCAATATGAGCTCTGACCAGCTATTTTTAATATCTGAAGTGTGTAAACACCAAAGAGAGGAGCCATAATTAGAATGATGAGCAGATGGTCTGACAACCAGTAAGTCATCATAGTAAAGAAATGGAAAATTGTAGTGGGATGTTGGGAAGAGCATCCTCATCAGCCAGGCATGTTAGGCTTGAAATATTCTCAGAGAAGTTGTGAAAATCCCCAAATTTGAAACTCTTGGTGAGAACACAGTCTGTAATTTAAAGCAGTATCCCATAATATACTGTGGCATCTATTATATACATGGAAACACTTTAAAACAAGAAATTGTGAGGTCTCATGTGAGATGTAGTCTACACAGAAGCCAAACATATACAGGAAGTAGGAGAATGAAAGCAAACAAACGAAGGGATCTATAAAAGGTAAGAAGTGTTCTTAGTTGGTTTAAAAAATATATATTTTATAAAAGTACCTGTATAAATAATTTTTAGATTCTAACAAGTACTAGTTCCATTTGCCCTTCCTTCTTCGAATTATAAAGCAAGGATCTGTTTTCCAAGGTCAAGAAGACTTTTTAGTTATAACACAGTGGCCCAATAGCTTAAAACATGATGGTTTACTCTTTTGTGCAGAGAAATTGGGGTGATGTTTATGTGTATACCTATAAATGTACCAAAGTCCCATGAGATAATTAATATAACTTGTTTGTATACTGTTAAATCAGGACTTTCTTGCTTAAAAAAAAAAAGAAACAAAAAAAAACCCCACACGTTAAAAACTGGGAATGAAATGATCCATTTTCTAAGTAAGGCAGCATGTTTACCCTTTCTGTACTGGGCCATTCCAATTAGGATCACACTTGAGCAAAACTGCCTACTAAATAATACAAAACTCAGGCAGTTAGTAACTCTGAATAATCTGGACCTAAATTTAAAAGATCTGTGCAAAGTAAATAACCTCCATTATATTTATTTTTTCTTCATACTCACTTACAATCTATTGGAAAAAACATAAAAGCTTTATCAACTATGCGCCATAACCAAAGCCTGCGGCAGAAGGTTAGGAAAGTCACACATATGCTCAAATCTGAATTGTTTTTTCATTCACTAAATTTGTCTCCAAACGTGAACAGGATCAGAAAAATAACCTAAGACACAGAAGGTGGGGGGGAGAAGTTAAGAATTAGGTTAGAGTCTTGGAAAGAGCAGACCCTGAAATCTTTGGTTTTACAAGAACAACAGTGCTGTCTTCCCTTCAAGTTATTACGTCTCAGCCTTTACAAGTCTGAACCCTAAAAGCAGAGATCTGTCTTTGTGACTGGTTGGTGAACACAGGGAGAGGTCTAAAAAGTGACTGAGAATATCAAATGGCTATATATTCCTTAATGGAGTGAGCTTTTTTCCGTTGGAGAACAGGGAGAATGGGCAAGGTGTGATTTATTTTTGAGACACATAATCATTTTTAGAAAACAAAATACATGGTCAGTTTTGATTCAGAGAGGAGGAACACTCTACGTGCACTTTTGAACACAGCCTGGAGGCTGGTGTGAGGCCATCAGAAAGGCTATGAGACAGCTGAGACCGTTTGAGAAGTGCCATGAGGCTCTGGGCTGAGTTGGCCCTGGCACTAAGAACAAGCAACCTAGCTCAGTGCTGACTCTGGAGAGGGCTTTCTTGCCCAGAGCTTGAACTGCAATCACTGCAGGTTACAGACCCTTTTGAATAGAAAGTATTGCAGAACAGGAGATGTATCTGCTCGTACCTGGAGCCTTGTGTACATAATGCAGAGCAGGGAGACAATGGTGGTTAGAAGAATGCATTGCCCCACTATTTTCTCACAATGATACACCATTATCAGGGATGATTAAGATTAGTAAAAAGACACTTCAGGAGTTGAATTCTTATCTAAATCAATAATAAACTGTCAGCAAGCCTAAATTTACTCCATCCCTCCCTCCAAGCTTTGTCACAGTACCGTTAGACAAAATGCTTGATGAGCAGTGAAATGTTAGCCATCACAAGTAGCCAGATGATACATTTCAGTATCCAAGGCTCCTAGATTTGCACTTGAAGCAACATTGAGCTTTGTTTCAGAAACGATCCTTGCCAAAAAGGTTATAGGAATAACAGGCTAGTTGATCTTCCATTTTTATACGGACTGTGGGGAAGTTGTTAGTCTGGGTGCTCTTGTCAAACATTTTATACATAGGAAATGAATTTTCTGATGTGGACAACTCTGTCAAACAGGGATTAGATTAAAACTATGGTTTTGGCTTATTGAAAGAAGCAGAAACTCTACCACTGATACCCATGGAGATCAGTTCAATTGAACAACAATTCATAGGTAAACAATTTCAATCCTGAAAATAAAATAGATAGTTCTTTTGGAGATAAAGTTACTTGTCATTTTTACACTATTTTGATTCAAAATTACTTCAAATTATTTTTATTTCAGTTAGTATAATAGGGGGCCTTTATTTCCACATTTGGTAG
Source organism: Fulmarus glacialis (assembly GCF_000690835.1). Classification (NCBI taxonomy): domain Eukaryota; kingdom Metazoa; phylum Chordata; class Aves; order Procellariiformes; family Procellariidae; genus Fulmarus; species Fulmarus glacialis. The sequence goes on along the minus strand of NW_009203466.1, from coordinate 72,404 downwards.
GTACCTGGAAATGATGCAGAAGAGAGACTGAGTCAAATGACTACATATCCACATAATCTAGATTCACTTTAAAACAGATCTGCTGAGTTGTGTCTGGAATGATGGAGACATATGTGGAAGAAAAACTGAAAAATAACATGTAGCAAAAAAGTTTCAAAGTTTTGGGGTATGTAGCAATCTCTGGTAGATGCTGGAATATTTTTCAAGTACTACTGGATTTCTTTTGGTACCTGACTGACTTGCCTTTCATGTTTGGTTCTAGGTTTTTTTGGTGTTTGTTTGTTTTTTTTCTTTTGTTTTGTTTGTTTGTTTGTTTGTTTTTTACATTAATAATATATTGTATTACTTACCCACTCAGCCTCCTGAGACTTCCCGGATTTCTTTACAAGACCGGATTCCACAAAGATATCTAAGCATGCCACCTATACCCTGTCAAACTCAATGGCATTGAAACTGTTTTCTCAACAGGCATCAGTTTCTTCAGTGGATCAAGATGGATAGCACTCAATTTCTGCTAACTTTTCAGTATTTTTTCCCAAAGCTTGAATTCCTTCATCTTCTGTGCCCAACTAGGAATGCCTGACCCCTAGTTATCTCCTTCCTAGATATTAGGCAAGGCCCTCTGTCCAGTAACCCACTGATGCCATGCTAGCAGAAAATTTGGCTCCTTTACTTTTCCATTTTTGTTTCTTAAGGGAAACTTCCAGACACAGGCAATACTTTCATTCCATTATAAACTGGATTGTTCTTACTGGAGTAATGGGAATTCAGTACTGAGGTTTTCTATCTGTGACCTTTAGCTCTTGGGAGAGTTAGAGGATTATTCAAAAAGGGTCCCTTACATAGTTGGTAAGAAAAACAAGTTAATTGCCACGAAGTTTGATTTCTTGACGCTGGGAGCTATAGCTCTCCTGGAAAAAGTTTTAAAGGCCAGCAAATAGAACAGATTGTTGAAAATTAATGTTTGGGTACCAGCGGTAATGACTGAAGTGAGCTTCAGATTGTACTGGTGCAGAGCCAGGCTCTGAGGGAAAGGTATGGTGCTTGAACTGAAGAGCTTCATTTCCCATCTGTAAAATATGGAATAAAGTCCCATTCTCATCTTCCTCCTCATCCCCTAAACCTGAAAAAACATTCCAATGTTGAAAAGCATCACCACAGAGGAAAAAAATCCCACCTTGTCTTCTGTTGGAGTTGATACTTCAGACCATTTCTGCCCAACCGGGATTCAATTCCATTTTTTAGCACAGTAGAAAATGGAGCCAGATGGGAATGATAAAGCTGCCTATACATTCACTTCATTCAAAGCTGCAAGCTGCACTGAAAAAGACACATATTTCTTTGCGCTCTGAGACATAACGTGGGTTGGAAAACACCCACAAAACAATGTGTGGCAATATAATATTGTCCAGGTACTGCACAAGACTAAGTAATATAATATGTGTGTGTGCAAGTGTGTGTATGTGTGGGAGGGAGGCCAGAAGGAAAGACAAATTAAGGATTTTCTTCATTGTTGTTATGATGGCAGTTTTGTTTGGAAGCAATGTCATAAAATGCTGGGTGAAAAAAAAGAATCAGCTTCAATTTTTTTTTTTCCCTCCTGGTGACTTTATTTCCTTGATTTCAAACCTAGCTGAACTTTACCTAGCATTGACACATGATTTGAGAAGCTCATTTATGCCTTCCTACAGCTGCCTTCCCTCCTCCCTTCTGAGGGACGCCGCACAAACTGGGTTCAAGGCACCTACCTCCAGTCACCCTGCCAGAGATAAGACAGGGAAGGGACTGCTTATTTAGCATTTAAAAAACAAAGGCTATGCTTACCTCTTAAGCAAAAAACAATTGATCACCAATAGTGAGTAAACATTGTTTAGCCACAGCACACAGGCCTTGAGGGATTTATGAGCAGCTACAAGCTCACCTCTTGACTTCAGTTGGAAACTGGGCTGCTTGTCTGAGTAGCAGACTCTGACCGGTAATGTCCTGTGCAAATGAATTTAGAGATTTTCTCAGCTTGTATTCATATTCTACAAAAGGTAAATATCCCCCAATTGCACCTACTTGGAGCTGAATTATCGACTTCAGCTTTGAAGTGCAAATGAGCTGAATGAAAACGTACTTAGACTGCAACATAGGAGCTATTCCTACTAGCTGATTTATGGTGCATTAACTGTCTAGTAAGGAAAGCCTTCTATTGCTATGGATTTGTAATCCCCTGGTCCAATTATCCTGAAGATGAAGGCAAAATGCCATCCACTGTATGAGGCGATCAATAGTGGTCATTTCTTAAAATTCTTTACTTCCCCTTCTTTCCAGCAATCCAGGTTACAGGATCTTCCATAAATTGCTCTGGTGGTTTATCAGCCCTGCTGCTTCTAAAAGCCAGACTTATGGACTACAGTTATGAAAATAAACTGCTATAAACAACCTTTCCGTAGGTTAAAACTATCAGTATTTATGGTGAATAGAAACTCCTTTAGAAACTTCTAATCACCATAGTCTGTCTATATAAAAATAATCTCTGACTAAATAAATATGTCAGGAAGGGAAAAGAAAAAAAACATTTATATGACCAAAAAAAAAAAAAAAAAAAAAGCATGCCTAATTATTAAAGACCCATACATTTTTATTACTTTTTATTAAATAAATAAATATATACATGAAGTCACACCATGTGAAAAATTCAAGCCCTTCAGTTCTGTTACTGTTTGCTAAAGGACATTATATCTTCATGTAATATCATTCCCTAACTGTCACCTGAAAGAGAAGAGGTGCCCTCTTATTTGCCAAAGCATCACATCCATTTGTTTGGTCTTCTATCTTCAGGCATTTCTTTTTCTCTGTGGAAAACTTTCTTCGCACTCTCACCAGTTTTGTATCACAATATAAACTTTTTTGGATGCTTCTCAGAACTTCCAACATGAACACAGACTTCAGTTTATTTGAAAAATACTCTTTACCCTAAGAAAATACTGGATGTTGCATATTCAGTTTATTTGTTGCATTTGTGTGCATGTGTTTCTACCTATTTATACCTGATAAAGCAAGATAATGCTCTCATTTTAGAGATAGCTAAATAAAAGATACAACAATTGGTTCATGCCACAGGTGTAGTTGCTTGAAAGGTGAATGTCTTCATTGGAAGAAGTAGCCCTCAGCATTTATAAGCAACGGAGATCTAGTTATTAGTCATTGCAGTCCAGGATGAGATCCCTCTCATCTTCAAGTACATAAAATATGGTAAATATAAATGCTATGCCCTCTCCAAATTACTAGTTTAGTCCATTAAGAATAAAGACAATGAGGAATGGCTGCCTGCAATGGTGTTATCTAGCTTGTACCTGTCTAAATAAGGTAAAAATTAATCCTAGCCCTAGCATCAAAAGGAAGACAGCAACAAGCTGCAGTGAGCACTAAGGCATTTTTTGGAATCAATACCATTGTCATGATTGGACAATGAGCTTCCAAGGGGTCTCAGCCTTTTGAAAGCATCTGTCCTGGTTTCAGCTGGGACAGGGTTAAATTTCTTGCTAGTGCTGTGTTTTGGATTTAGTATGAGGAGAATGTTGATAACACACTGATGTTTTCAGTTGTTAAGTACCCTCCTAGTCCAAGGACAGCTCCCATGCCTACTGACTGAGCTAGGTACACAAGATGGGAGGGAACATAATCAGGACAGCCAGCTCAGCTGGCTAATGGGGTATTCCATACCATGTGACATCATGCTTTGTATATGAATGGTAGGCGTGATCCAGGAAGTACCGATTGCTACCTGGTTATCGGTCAGCGCGGGTGGTGAGCAATTGCATTGTGCACCACTTATTTTGTATATTTTATCATTATCATTATTATTTTCCCTTTTCTGTTCTATTAAACTGTCTTTATCTCAACCCACGAGTTTTTCTCACTCTTACCCTTCCGATTCTCTCCCCGCCCCACTGGGAGGGGGGGAATGAGTGAGCGGCTGCATGGTATTTGGCTGCCTGCCAGGTTAAACCACGACAGCATCTATTCTGCTTTCTAGAGTGATTTGAGATCATAAAATGGTTATAACCTTCATTATTTTAATTCAAACAGGTAAGATTACTGTGTTATCTGGAAACAGAAATATTGTACATAATTTTGGGCCACAATTTAAGTTATTATGATCTTTTGCAGTAGTGTAAATGATCTGTATTTGGTGTAACCTAGATAAGTCAGTGTCTAACACCACATTAAATTCTGGCTGTCTTAGTTCTATACGGGATTCTTTAAAGACATTTCAGACTATGAAGTAAGGACGATGCACTGAATAGCTTTTTCCATCATTGGGTTTTTGTTATTCTAGCAATCAAGGTACATGTATAGTTCTCTCTACATTATGGAAGTTTCTCAAATTTATCAACAAATTTTATTCACAAAATTCATTTATGAACTAAGGAAGGATCGACTTTAGAGATTAAAAACTATGGCTCAGAATAACTGGTTATTTATCCAAGGTCATCCAGGAGATTTGGATGTGCTCCTGGCATCAAATTCTGCTGTCCTGAATCCCTTTTCAGACTCCTACTCATTGGGACTGGTTTAATATTTAAAGTGTTGCCTGCGAATTACTAAAGGAAATTCAGGGTTTTTTTGTAAGTGTTCCTTGCATTTTCTTGGGAAATGTACCATTCTGTTTGGGCTCAGTCCAGAACAAATTATGTAGATACAATGGAGACGTGGCAATCCCATTTCCAGAAGAATTTTTTATCTGCACTATTCTATAAAGCTTTTGCCTAACTTCAAAGTTCAGATGTTACTTTGTAAAGGCAGAATTAATTTTCTTGATTGCTAATCCATCACCACTAAGTATGATGCATATGGTATCAAACATAGGTATTTCTGCTATCATTAATTGTGGCACATTGTCACAACCGATAAGGAAATGCAATATGAGAACAAGAAAACAGTCACTGGATTTGGCAGCTTACCCTTGTTTTTCTAGTCACCATGGCAGGTACCAACCGAAACCCTTAACTCAGGAGGGTGACTGTGTGAATAAACGAGGAAAAGAAACTCAGGACTTGGAGAGCATCAATCATTCAGCTGTGTTGTTTCACACTCAGTTTGCAATGCTGTTGTTCAGTGAAAGATAAAGACAGATAGGTCTGAAGAAGGGGAAAAAAAAAAAAGGTCTGTGAAATATCCTAATGCTCAGGAGGAAAAGCGTAGCTTTTGGCCCTGAAGATTTTGCTAGAGAAAAGGAGAGGCAGTGACACAGAGGACGAGAGAAGGAAATTAACATGTGCTTGATGAAAGAGAAATCAAATAAGAAACTGTGGTTTAAATGGCAGATAAAGTACAGCTGACGTGATAAGTATCATAGGAGAGACAGGAAAGGAAATTAACAAAACATAAGTTAGCAGGGTAGAAAATATCTGGGTCCGAGACCAACAGCAGGTAGAAATACTCTGGTCAGGAGGAAGAGAATGAGATGTTTTCTTTTCTGAGAAAGAAAATCCTAATGTAAAGTGCTAGGCTTCAGAAAAAGATTTGCTTTTCTGTTTCAGTTTGCGTTATGGGGAGAGAATAGAATCACTGAAATAGCTGTGCATTACAGATTAAATCATTTTATTATTAAATAAAAAAAGTCAATGGAGATAGATCCTTTTTGAGATTGTATAGATGTTCCCCAGAGTATCCCCATAATATGGCAAGCTTATATAAGCAGAGAGATAAGCAGGTGAATCCTGTATTTTAAAACTAGTAGAAGCTATTATGATTATCTTTGCTGACCTCCAGTGTAATGCAGACCTAGAACAGCACAATCATTTCTGCATTAGATGAAGAACTAGTGTTTAAAAGTTTCTGGATGGTGCTGCAGCCTATATTGCACCATAGGGAGGGTCCCATTAATTCATCCAGGCATCTCAAAATGATGTGGAAATCTTCTCCAGACCCTGGTTTAACCTAGTGGTTGTGAGAAAAAAGAGCGTAATTTGAAACTACCTTAACCCTGCTCATTTATTGCTAAACTGCGAGTTGAATGTTGCATCACTCAGTAGCACAACGTGGATTTTTAACAATATTGCATTGCTATTGCCTTTACTATTAAGGGAAACTTAATCTCAAGAAACAGACTCTGGATTAGGTTACTTTCTTCTCTCTTGAGTTTAATAGAAGATAGGCCTCTAAAGGATATATAGGGATATAGAACGGAAGCAAGGAATTGGCCTGACTCTTCCAGCTTACTGTCAATTTAGATCTTTTCCTCTATTTAGCTTTTATTTGTCTTTTTTTCTTTCTAAATGTGGGCTTCTTATTAAATCAATTCCTGACTTTTCAGTAAAAAATAGAAATAGACTTCAGCAAAATACTTGTTCCCATTCCACATTGAACTCTGTTCTGCAGTCCTGCTTTTCTCAGCTCTGAATTTCGAAGGGGTAAATTGCAGGTCTCTGCACTGGTGACTGCCAGAGTATTTCCCACTCGCCTCATAAGACCTCTGTTTCTTATTTCTCTGTTGGTTAATGCTAAACTATTTTGCTATCGCAAATCATTCATGCTCATCCTTCTGTAACTTTATGAATCTTCAGCTGCTTCATATATCTTCATTTAAGTGAGCTAAAAATAGCTGTTCTGGGATCAGGAAGTAAAATAGATGTTATAACAATGCTGTAATAATAATAATAATAGAACAACCATAACAATAACAATAAACAATGGTAATATCGATAAGTGATCACTATTCTTTTCACTATGTAAATTACACTAAATATATATTAAATGTTATTATAAACATATGATACATTATATGATGCATTACATATTTTTTCTGACATATATTTTTAATTCAAGCATTTTTTTTAATATACACATTTAAATATATATGTATGTCTGCATATATGTGTATGTGTGTGTATATATATATACACAAATACACACACCTTAAGTCAGCTAGATCTACTCTGCAGAAACAAACCCACACATTTAAATAGCTCTAAATTTATTTGAGTCACCTTTTAAAATGCAGCCTTATTTTCTGGATCTCTCACACGCATTCAGAAGCGGATGAATATCTTTAGATCCTTTAGTAAGATCAGAAATGTATCCAACAATATATGCTTGTTCTGTCTCCTTGTGACGCATTCCGCTCCACAGAGGTGTTTATCACTGAAGGTACCAGTGCAGTACGTGCTTCAACTGGTTTGAAACAGCGATGGTTTGCAAAGTCCAGTATTAAGAGCAATACTGAAGGTAACTCAGGAAATCCTAAGCAAAGCGCATTTTCTTTAGCACAATGGTTTGCCTAAAGTTAGGGCTAAGAGATGACCACAAAGAAGGAGAAGGAGCCAGAAAAGAGTTTCTGTGCTGCCTTGTGCAGCCAAATTAATGTTGCTATAGGTAGCATGATGTAAGGGTACTTTCACAGACATGTAAACGGAGAGAGCAGAGGGGCTGCAGTGTCTTTAATCTGAATAAACTGCCAAGTATGAGAAGGACTCGGCAAAGTGATAAACTCAGAACAAGACAAGGAAGCCACTTCTGGGGTGAAATCACCAACAGCAAATTGAGGGCCTGGTCCTTCCTGAAATAGATGTGAGTCTTTTCATTGACTTCTGCAGGTTTGGATCAAGCTAACAGCAGGGAAGCATAATTTAGCCAGCTGAACGTGCAGAAGAAATTCAGAGGGAAGGAGTGCACTGAGCCTTACTGGCACATTGCCATGGGCTCTGGAGGTGACCGTCCCCGGCTCTCACAAAAAGATGGATAGGAACGATCTCAGGAGGCCAAGGCCACAATTTTCGAATGACCCCGTAAAGCAACCCTTCCACCAGCCCCATGTGTCATGTACACGCAGAAGTTAAAAACAATGCAAATACACACCAAAACAGGCTTTTGTGTAAATTCAATATTATTACAGTATACAAAAAAGGTAATATGGAGCAAAGTACCATTTTTAATACATACTAATTAAAGTGGGAAATTACCACTTCATTTACAATGTTACTTTATAGATCTGGTAACCTTTATATTCAATAATAAAATCCGTGACTAATTCCTAAAATAAACTCTAAAAACAGAGCAGTTCTTTGTTAAAATCTAGCATATGCCAGAGTTAATAGAAACAGTTTCCAAATGATTTTGGAACGTATTAAATCCTGTGGGCCTGATCCACAGCTGGTGTAAATTGGCATAATTCTCATCACTTCAAATGAATTAATACCACTAGGGATTTGGTTTTGTGTATTTTTTCCCCTTAATTCTGTGCTTTTTTTTTGTTTGGTTGGTTGGTTGGTTTGGGTTGTCCCTTCCACCAGCCCCATGTGTCATGTACACGCAGAAGTTAAAAACAATGCAAATACACACCAAAACAGGCTTTTGTGTAAATTCAATATTATTACAGTATACAAAAAAGGTAATATGGAGCAAAGTACCATTTTTAATACATACTAATTAAAGTGGGAAATTACCACTTCATTTACAATGTTACTTTATAGATCTGGTAACCTTTATATTCAATAATAAAATCCGTGACTAATTCCTAAAATAAACTCTAAAAACAGAGCAGTTCTTTGTTAAAATCTAGCATATGCCAGAGTTAATAGAAACAGTTTCCAAATGATTTTGGAACGTATTAAATCCTGTGGGCCTGATCCACAGCTGGTGTAAATTGGCATAATTCTCATCACTTCAAATGAATTAATACCACTAGGGATTTGGTTTTGTGTATTTTTTCCCCTTAATTCTGTGCTTTTTTTTTGTTTGGTTGGTTGGTTGGTTTGGGTTGTTTGCTGGGTTTTTTGTTGGTTTCTTTTTTCTCTTTTTTCAGGCAAAACACTACTTCAAAACAAACATATTTAAATCTCTCAGAAAATCCATTGCATAGCTGAATGTTAAGGTATTAAAATAGAGAATTTCTGGTCTTTTCCTGTATGCTACGTGCATGGAAGAGCAAGGGCCTGTACCAAGTTCTTCCCAATTCCATGAAAGACCATGCTAGATTATTGTCAAAGGTATGAGCGGATGAAGAGGGATTGTATAATTATTCTTCCTCTCCTGAGTGAATTTGTCTCTTCCCTGTCGTCCAAGGATTAAACTTCTTGTAAGCATTAAATGCTTTCTCCTTACTGCAACTGAAGAGCAAGGGGGAATATTTTGATTCTACCCAACCTGTTGTCTCACTTCTTTCACCTCTGCTGTGCTCAAAAGTCTCTTCCTTTCCCTTTGGGGTACCCATCAAAAACCGTCCTACTTCACCAGCAATACATTTCTTGAATTGCAAATAAATTCCAAGTGTGTTTGGCATAGGGTAGAAGGCACAAAGAAAATGACAAAATAAGACAAATTGTAAACAAATGTGACAAGCTGAATAGAAAATGAGAAAACCAGGTGCAAAGCTAGCATGGCCTTGCATGAATATTACTCATAGCAGAATTGAGAAAATGTCTGATCCCCTCCTTTCCTTCCCCCTACCCCTCTTTTTTCTTTCTTTTTCCCACTAGACCTAAAAGCTGTCTAGCTCACTTGTCAGCTAAGGTTGTGTCCAGTGTTTGTATGCTGTATAGACTTTGTCCAGGAGAAGACCAGGATTTTAGACTCCGCACATCAACATGGCTGAGCAAAGAGTTACTAGAAAAAAAAGCTTTGCAGTGTTCTCCCAGCACAGCTTCTGAGCTACCTGCAGTTCCCTTTTAGTCTCCAAAAACCAAATAGGTCTATTATCAACCTGCTAGGACACTCCTGAACGGCCCTAAGAGAAGGAAAGCACAGGAGACTTAAAAGTGCCACTGAATTTTCTCCTTCCTTACTTGTGCAAAATGTTCCTTGGCTGTTCTAGATTCTAACTCATCTCCTCTGGAGTGAGGATGTGCTAATGTTTTCCATTTTAGGGGGATTTTTTTCCCCATTATGTCTACATTTTAATTATATAGTTACTGCTGGTGGTAACATTTACATATGTATTTAATTCTTCTGCTTTTATCACTTCATACAATATTTGATGATCTTCCACTGTAACGTATTAGTCTCATGTTATCATTGTCTATATCAGTAATGCAAATACCTGCTATTAATTTGTACTAATAATAATTTCAGAAGTTTAGTACAATTAAAATCGGAAGATAGAAAAGCAAAAGCTGAAGTATGTTTTTGGCTGATTTACTCATTATCTGAGGGTTGCCTTCAGTCATTACCAATTTGCACATAGATGGAAAAGGGCAAAGAATGAGATTTGGACCTAAACAGTTCTATAGAAACTAAATAAAAACATTTTGTAGACCAATTGCTATTCAAACGTTCTCCCTGCAGATTCTCCAAGTATTTACTTTGGAAATTTGTGGCCTTTCGAATGAGTTCTTTAAGTACACGGTTAGAGTCCCAAGAGAGAAAGACTTCCACTCCTATTCTGTAAAGAATTCACCTCGCTGCATTATTCTGCATGGAAACAAAAATCATTGACTAAAAATATCCACAACTCAAAGACTATTTTGAATAAGTGTATCATTCCATGCTGTGCTCATACAGTGGCTTGCACGATGACCGAGGCTTGTAATGGCATCATTGCTATTATCAAATCACATTATTTTTCCAAACAACTTTCACACATTCATGTTCTGTTACCAGTATTTCTTGTACTGAATGCTCCTAATTGCATCAGCTTTTGTGTGCAGACTAATCCTAGGAGTTAATATGCCTCATTTCTGGAGTCCAACAAACACTGCAAAAAATTTCTATGTGAATTAATTTCTTTGATACCTACTTGTCTATGAACATTCAAGACACTGAGGTTTCCTGCCAGGAATGTGTTTATCAAACACTTATTACTATTAGCAGTAATAGTTTTAAAAATGCAAATATTTTCAGTGAGATGTGCTTGCTCTTTTACCCAGTCAAGGAGACTGTATTAGGATTATGAAATTTCTTTGACCGATTGCAAATAAGCACCCTGTTTAAACACCAGAAAAAAATCACAGTATCTCCACAGACTTAATAATAAAAAAAATAAGGCAGAAAAGTCTGTCAAATCATTTCAGATAGCAAATAAATCTGAGAAGGCTGTGATCTGCTGGGAAGTAGAAGGAAGCTAATTTGTCAGATAAATGATTTGTTGTGAATTGTTCTGTTATCTCTGTTCAACGGGAATGAGCCTTGATTCTGGAAGGTGCCGAGCCAGTCCTGCCGGGTTCTAAACAGTCTCAAGTCCCATTGTGGGAGAATATCCATTTCTTTCACATACAGAGTGATTTTGATGAGATGCGGCACAATGTCCAGGCCAGAGGAAAAAAAATCTGCATTCTGTTCCCACCTCCACCATGGGTCTGCTGCATGACCTTGGGCAAATCACTTATCCTCTCTGGACAGCAGTTCCTCCATCTGAAAATTGGGCATGATACTATATTTTTAAATATAAAATTTCTTTTGGACCTGGGATGAAAAATTGCTAGACATTATTATTATTATTATATTTCATTGCTGACATCTATTACTGAGTACGTATTTCACAATGACAGCTATCACAGTATGTATATTTCTATAATGACAACTATCACAGCACGTATATTTCTGGGATGACAACTACTGTATTAGAGTCTGTATATTTTTGGAATTAAAGCTATAACAGCATACATTGTTCTAAAACTACGGTACTAATTGTCATACACTTTTCACAAATACACAGTGTGTTATTATATGTCATCAAATTGTACTTCTTGTTTCATTTTAGATATATATAATATATGTATACATAAAGTCTAATTTATATTCCATGTGTTTGACATCCATCAAATTGCCCTATCCTAATAAAGCACTCTTGTACAAAGCAATCTCTAGTAACAACATGTAGAAATGCATGTGATACGAAAGACTTTTAATGGCTAACAATTCAACATGGCAGTATCAATGAAATCTTTCACAGCATATATTAGACAGTTAAACATTGCAATCTGCTCTTCACACTGATATCCAATAAGTAAAGGAAATGCCAAGATCAGTCAAAAGCTAAGAAGGTTTTCTTCTTCCTTGTTTTCTTGCCAAAATTTATATATATTTTTAAAAGACTATTTATTATGTAGTCAGAGGAAGAAATCACTTCCCTGTAAAATAAAAAAGGAATTGTTCTCTCCTAGCAGTGCAGTTCATGTTAAGATTATATCCAGCTGACTGCTTGATAGCAGAATGCGTGCCTATTTTTCAAATTAAAATTACTTATAAGCTTTTATGTACTTCGAATTATTTTTACATAAATGAAAAATTGAATGTTTACTTATTTACAGTTCTTAAAATTATAACATACATATTTTAGCATTGGTTAGTAAGTTAATTCACTTGATAGCAGAGCAGGTTTCATGTTTAAGAAAGACTAAACTGTCCCACAGGAGAATGTCCTCATATCATGGAAAATCTCTGAGTTGGAACTCATTTCAGACCCTTGTTTGCGGATTGAACAAACATCTACAATGTCCAAAATCCAGTGGGAAAACTTTCTGATTTAACTAGAAATATTTACTAAAGTGAGGCTGAAGTTCCAGGTTTCCTGGGTCCCTAGAATGAGATTAATGAGGCAGGCAAAACCAAAAATACAGTTAAATACAGAGCTGCTTCTTTTTTACTTTAAAAATCTTTAGTTGCCGAAAAGCATGAAAAATTACGTATTTTTTAAGGCCCAATTTCATTCACTCAGGTTTAAAACATTGATTCTTTGGCCTTTCAGTTCTGCAGAACAAACTAGTTTAATGTCAAGGACTTTCAAAAAGGAATTTCTTCCAGCCACTCAAGCTACTAATGCCAGTTTCTTTAGCCTTAACAGGTCTGAAATCTCCTTGCAAACTATGATATTAATTCCTAGCCACTCGCTAGTTATTTTTCCCAGTGACCTCAACTGTCTGAAATACCAATACTCCAATGCAATTTGAGCTCATGTCCAAATGAGTGCTGTGGCAGGATAGAGGCTTGACAGTCTACCTCCTCAAAAAGTCTGCATGCAGCTACGGTTACCTCTTTGTGAACCTACAAAGCAGCTTGTTACCTCTGTTAAGCAGCTTGGCCCATATCTTAGACAATAGTGTGGGACTTTGCTATCTGTTCACACTTCTGTCTGCTGATACGCTGCTGGTTATATGGCAGCAACACCACTTGGGGTTGTGTGTACATGGGTGATGCACCAGCGTTCCCAATCATATGCTCCCAACGCTGCCTCTTAAATATTGAAACCAATATAATTAACCAAATGACTGCCTTCTGCTCACAGATGCGAAAAAAACCTGGCTGAATTGTGAAGAAAAGTATTACCCTGCATTGTACCCAGAAGAAAAAAACATGTTTCACCCAAGGCACAGCCTTGTACTTATTAGTATTAGTTCCAGAACCACTGCTAAGTCAAGTATTTTGAGACGCTAGTCCATGAATAATAATGCTAGAGAAGTACAATAATTAATAGAACATGAGGATATTCCCTAAAGAGCATGAGTAGCATTGCAAGAGGTATGCATGCCTCTCCTTTGAAATTTGTCTGCTACGGCCTCTTGAACTTTGATTTTGAAAGGTGGGGAAGAGGTAAAATGAATTACACTTCATTAGCAATGTCGAGGAAGATGGAGCCCTCTCTTCTCTGGAGAAACAGCCTTTAATTGTTAAATTCCCAGGATTCCCTGGTGCATATCAAGCTGGATTCACTCTCGTGCTCCGGCTGAGCACAGGTGATGGTTTTCATTAGCCATTCTTTCTCTTGACCCTGATGTCATCATTGTTATTGTTATTTATTAATTTAAAGTGCCTCATTCTCCCTTGGATTGCAGGCGTTTCACGCAAAAGTCATATCCACTAAGCAAATATTAGCATAATGGCAGCAAAACAAACTTTTCAAGAATGTTTTGTATCAATTTATCACTGACGGACCGACATCCCTGGAGGCTCAGGTCTGCTTAGTCTGCTTGCAATTACAACAGAAACAAGCTCCCATCGCACACACCTCTAACCATTCTGACTCTAACCTTGACCTGGAAAGGGCATTTTCTAGGGGTGAGAGGATGTCTTAACCTATTCATTACTTTTCTTGCCTTTTTAGACAGATGGAGGAAAATCATTCAGTTAGTGATGATCTTAGCAAGCAACAGTATATTAGCCAAAATGAAGAGTAATTCAGGGTAGCAGGAGAAAGCAGCACAGACACCAAAGTCATTAATCTCATGCTTTTCTTCACCCACTGGGGTACACAGTTTGGAGATGCTCAGTCGCTTATCAGATTTAAGGGGGGCTTTTTTTTTTTTTTCTTTTTCCCTAGGCTTTTGTATCACCTTAAGGGGATAAGGGTGAAATGGGACTTCCCAAGGGTTTTGTTTTGGGTTTTTTGTTTGTTTGTTTGTTGGGTTTTTTTTTTCTGTTTGTTTTCGGGTTTTGGTTATTTTTTTCCCCAAAACGAACATGATTCTATGATTCTATAACAGTTTTATATAGGCCCCCTGTTGAAACAATTACCACATTGGGTGGTGCATTGGTGGTAGGTGCCTCTTTTGCTTTCTGTTTATTGTTTATTGTGTTTGTTTGAAGCAGCCCTGAGAAAGCCTCCATGAAAAGCTGACATAAATATAAGGGCAGCTCCCATAAGGACCCACACAAGCTCTTGGAAGAAGGAAGAAGTGTGATGTATCTTGCATTTCTTTCTTTGGTCTATGCATGCCTTAATTCTCAGGGTGCAAAGCCTTCTTCCTACAGCTCTGTCAAAAAGAGGTCTTGCGAATAACTTCAAAGTCCTAGAGAAGTTACCACACCTTCCAAAGGTTCATACAGCAGGAAGCAGGACTGCTGCTCTCATTTATTCTCAAACTCTGCTATTCACAATCTGCTCTGGAGTCTTTACATGTTGCAATGGTATGAGAAGCTCTTAAGGACTCCCTTTCAAATAGTTCAAAGGAGAATGCACTCTGACTTCCTTCTGGCTTTAAAATCTATGCCTGATCTCTTCCAACGTTTGTCTCCAGTGTTACTGCTACCATGAAGCTGTGTGGTCAGGGCAAGTTCACTAGACCATCTGAGATGCTGCGCAGATGCCTGGGTACTTAGTTCTTTCTGACCTCTGCTGTACATTCAGTCCACTTCAGGTTTAGCTCCTGTACATTTGCATAACACATCAAATGTAGAGAAATTCTCATCCATGAATCCTGGAATACCTTCCATGACACAGGAATTCCTACTGAAATCTTTGCAAAGTCAACAAAAGGTAAATGCGTAAAAATCTTGGTGTCTAGGCATCTCTAGTTCTCCAGTTGCCTGGTTGTCCATATCTAGCTAAGTCCAGGACGATGCCCAGACTGCTATTGCAAGGTGTTTTAATTGCTCTGAAATGACACCATTCAGTTCCAAGAAGATAGTTAAGAAATGATTGCTACTTTTTTTGTGTTAATGTTTTGCAACACAGATTGATTAAAAAACCAAAACCAAAACCAAAACTAAAACCAAAACATATCTTTCTCTTTTTCATAAGTTTCCTCAGTCTACATCTTGGTATGGTACCGAGAAGTATTGAAAACAAGCTGTATGCTTAAAAGAAGCAAAATTCCCATTTTACCCATGTAGGAAGTAGAAAACATTAACATTTGGATTTGAATGTGCCCAGGCTGCTCCAGCAGCTTGGCAACCAGAAATATTATGCTGCCTAGAGAATCAGAGACCATGGAAAATAATTGTAAAGATAAGTACTTGGTGCAAAGAAGGGTTATGTGGAAGCAAGAGTGAAGAAATCTACATTAGGAGACCAGCTGTGCATTAGGTGTATAATACAATAGAGAATGACATAAATTACCATAGCAAACAAATGGACACTTAAGAAGCTGCACATAGGGGAATATGTATAAAAAGAAAGGCTGGGATTCCAGGCAGTGTTTGCTTTGTCGCTTCTTGTTTGTGGAGGGTTTATCAACTTACATTAAAAATCCCCCCCCCCCGTGGTTTTATTTTTTCCAAAAAAAAAAAAAAAAAAAAAATCCCAACCAACAAAACAAACCAAACCAAAACAAGACAAAACAATCCCTCCACACACACATTTACTTCATTTTTTTAAAGTCACATTTCCATTTCAAGCAATCTTTTTTTTTTTTTTTTTAATTCTATATGCTTTACCTCAGATTCTATTATGTGGTAGATTTTTTCTCTCTTTTTCTCAGTGTTGGAAGTAGTGTGGTATTGTTGAAGTCAATGCATGTTAGTGCAAACAGCTCTAGATCCTGACATTTCTGGGGAAAAAAATCCCGATACTTTAAGCTGGACACATTCCACAGCCTGAGGGACTTCTAAATTATATCAAATCCTAAAACACAAAATGGGGATGGTTATAATAAATCTTTTTGGGCCAGATTAAGAGAACGATTTAGGAATTGGTAGAATCAAAAATTGGTAGATATCTTGTGAGATTTACAGAATTACTTAAACAAAACATAAATAGAAATAAATATCTTTGATATCCATAGAAATTTGGGGTATGCCTAAATATTATTCTTTTTAAATCAGAGTAGGAATATCTTTGTATATTTAGTTATTAAGAGATAGCTTTTATCTAGCTTTAAATATGTACAATGATGTCTGCACCTTAGGTAATCTTTCTTTACAGCCAGTGAAGAGAATTATGTGCTTCACAGCATGTTTTAGATCCCTGCTTTAAAATGAGAGGAATCATGCCTTGGACGTGATTACTTCTCTCCATTTACTATAGAGAGAGTATGCAGTGACTAGCTCAGATGAAAATGTCTGCTCTGTGTACATCTATTTAAAGTCCAATGAATCACACCTGAAACTCTGAATTCACAGGAGTCTAAGTCCTTTGAATTCTTTATATTAAAAAATACAAACCACTGCCTTTCTTCTAGTTTAACTGCATATGTTGTGCAAGACAGGTCGGTATCCTCCTTATTCAGCGGTCTCGTGTCCTCCCTTTCCTAAGAAAAGAATGAAAAAAGGGTGAATGAGATCCGTTAGCAATCAATGGGCAGGATATCCTATTTCAATGCAATATGTTAGGACACCCTGTGCTAGCCCAGATTAACATGCCCTGTGAATTGACAACATTATAAACTGTGAAAAATTACCATGTGCTTGAAAGTTAGATTGGGACTCCTGTGAATATTTGTTTGAGTGGGATTCTGGAAAAGGAGTAGTAAAATAGGTAGTGATAAAATCTATTTATACAACTTTGAAAATTGTGATGTTCCCTTTCATCATATCCAAATTACCTAACTGAGAAGAGAATGTTATGTGTTGGCTGAGATTTCTTTGGAAGAAGGAAAATTATTTGATAACTAGAAAAAAACCCTAACAAACCATACCATATACCTAACATAAAATGCAGCACACAACAGAAAAACAAAACAAACAAACAAAAAAAACCTGCTGGTGTATCAAAGGTAATTTTCATTGCTCATGGTCTTATTGCTTTTCCTTTCTTTTTCATAAATCTGTGAAAAAGGGAATTTTTCCATAGCTGGAAAATGGACATAACCTCGTCCACACATGCAATGTCTCATACATGAATTTCATGAAGCAAACAGGCTGAAACTTCTCAATTTTGACTTGTCTGTTCTCCCTCTAGCAGTTTAGCTAATAGTTTATTCTAGTTCCTTTAAAAAAAAAAAAAAAAGTTTTATAAAGTACCTGCTTGAAAAGTGCAATATAAATGCAAATAGACTGACACTGAGAATCCCTTGATTAAATACTACAGAATAGTAGAAATAGAACAGAGTCATTTTTTTAAACAACAGTTTTTAACTCCAGTAATACTATCTTAACTAAAAGACATGAAACAAATCCAAATTGTAATTCCAATAACCTTGATAACCCAACTCACAGTGAAAAGAAAAAAAAAAAAAAACCAAACAAACCATGTGGAAGAAATTTCCTTTAAGCTCCCTAGGGCCGAAAAGAAAATTAACTACTGTGGATAAACAGAGGATGGCTGTTTCTCAAGCAATACAAAATAGTAGACAATACTGTAAGCTGACCAGGCAAAATAGGAAAGGTCGCATTCAGTAGTGGCTCTTATTCATATTTAAAGGGTACAAGGTCACAGCTAAGATCTATGGTTCTAAGATAAAGGATTTCAATTTTACAGAAAATGTTTCTGCTAAGAAATTAAAAAGGTAGGAGATAATGTCATGAAGAGAGATTCTGAAGTCTTTGTTGGACTCAAAAGAAAAGTCCCTAAATCTCTATTGTGTATCATACTAGTGAGGATTTATGACTTTGGATGAACAGATCTATAGTCTATCAGAAGGAAAGGAATAAATGGAACCAAAGCCAAGTTTGTGCAAGAAAGAGGGAGTGAATGAGAGACATTATTAAAGCAGCCAGTAATGGAAATCTATGAGAAATCTGGACAGTGTTACAGGTGAAATGATTAAGTCCCCTTCCAGACTGAAACATTGTTCTCTTTCTTTCTCTTTCAAACTGAAATGTCCAGCAGGTGGGACACAGGTATTAGAGTTTTATCTTTGTTTCTGAGCCAAAAGAAGCCGAAGACTTTTGAAAGCATCTAAAAGCCAACAGCCTTGTAACAGCTTGATAACAGGTCAATCTGGGATGCTCTTTGGAGAAGCTGTCCCCTCAGTGATAATGGCAATGAAGAGTTCCAGCTTCCAGAATGTGCAAGGCTCGAAAAGTACTGGCTTTCATCTCTAGCAAAATTATTCATCACCTCTTTGCCCAGTGACAGCTTTATCCAACCAACCATCCATCAACATGTGGCTATCCATATGTCTTCCTGCTCATCTATTCCTATATAGACACCTATATTTGAGACGGAAGAGTAGACAGACATCTGTGTGACAGCAAGCATCAGCAGCTGGACCACTTTCAGATGTTTATGCAGATGTTCCCCTGTTCTTCCATCTCTACAAGCATGGGAACGTCTCTGACTATTAGATTGATCTTTATGGCACTGAATGTTCATTTGCCTAGAACTCTGGTGACATTTTAAACAGCTAGGATATCCAGAATACAACACACACCCGACAGATGACTCGTTATATTTTGAAGATGCAAGTGAAGCCCGGTGGTATAAAAAATAACATTGTAAGAGGTAAAAGAAGGTGGAAAGTTCTTTTTTTAGGCTTTTTTCCTGTAACTTTCAAAATTTTTCTCTCTGAGGAAATATATTCATAGACTACCTATTTTTGAGAGTGATCATGGCCTACGGATCAATTAGTTGGGAAAGTCATTTATCTTTAAGAAGATAAAAAGCAAATTAATCTCATGTGTATGTTTGGAAACCAGTGTCTAGTTTACCTATTGCACTCGTTTAGGCTGGGATAGAGTCAGTTGTCTCCATAGTAGATTGTATGGGGTTATGCTTTGTATTTGTGATGAAAACAGTGTTGATAACACAGGGGTGTTTTAGTTATTGCTGAGCAGTGTTTACACAGGGTTGAGGCCTTTTCTGCTTCTCACCCCACCCCACCAGTGAGTAGGCTGGGGGTGCACAAGAAGTTCAGAGGGGACACAGCCGGGACAGGTGACCTCAACTGACCAAAGGGATATTCCATACCATATGATGTCATGCTCAGCAGTAAAAGTTGGGGGAAGAAGGAAGAAGGGGGGACATTCAGAGTTATGACTTTTGTCTTCCCAAGCAACCATTAGGCGTGATGGAGCCCTGCTTTCCTGGAGATGGCTGAACACCTGTCCACCGATGGGAAATAGCGAATGAATTCCTTGTTTTGCTTTGCTTGTGCGTGTGGCTTTTACTTTTAAACTGTAAATTTTTTGCACTTTTACCCTTCCAATTCTCTTCCTCATCCCATGTTGGGGGAGTGAGCAAGAGGCTGTGTGGTGCCTACCCGAGTTAAACCACAGCATCTATTCAAAACCTGGAGAAGAGGGAATAGCAAGGCTAGAGGCACTAGATTTCTTACCTCAATGATTGTCACAAAACACTTCGCCAAGCCTCTCTTAAGTACTAGATGGTCTACTTAGAGTCAAACAAGCTTGTTGGGTGGACAAAACAGATAAGAAAAAGTTCATATCAATGAAATGATTTTGTTGAACATGGTTCTGCCTAATACTGTCACCAAGGACAGCGTAATAAACGTTCTAACGTTCCCTTTTCAGCCTGCCAACCTGCAAATACTCAGTGAGTGTCAGCAGGCTACAATTTAAAAACAAATGTATGTTCTTCTAGTATGGAGCTCACACATCCAACACAGGGGATCCAACAGAGTGACTATGGCTGAAACCTGTCTAAACAATGCATCTACCAGCAGTACCCAAAGCTGAGCACCAGATGCCTCTGTCAGCTTTAGAAACCCCTGCATCATATCACTTTTAACCTTACTACCCTATGGAATAACTATTTAGTGTACTAAATCTGCTAAGCAAGGACTTTGCAATTCCAATCCAATATAAATGAATAAATATCTGACTGCTAAATGAATAATCTCTCATACATTAAACCAGTAAGCCAAAAAACTGATTATAATATATGCATTTAAATTATAATATACAAATATACAAAAGGGAGGATAGACATCCATTGAGACCAGAGAACTGATTACATGGTTAACAAATGGAATATTTATAGGTCATTATTCATATTAATACTAATAGTTCTTTTGTGTTGCTTTCCTCCATTCTATTGTAAGACACAATGAAGTCAGAGGCTTCATTTCCCTTCAGTAACCCACGCCCTACTTCAAATTTACCCTTGCATCCACCATTCTACTTTCTCCTGAATAACCTTGCCTAATATAGTTTCAATATAAAATAAGTGTTAAGCTGGGAAATGGATAAAAGAGGAAACCACTACATATAAGCATGAAAGTTCATTGTGTTATTAACAGTAATAATAGTACTTTGCATTTAATTCCCTTCCTGTAAAGGGATTAAAACATTTCTAATTATTAATCAGTATTAAACAGTTTATAATTACCTCTGCAAGAAGGTAATTATTAATACACCCATTTTGCAGATAGTCTAAACCACAAAATAACTATATAACTTTGCCAAAATGGCACAAAAAAGGCAGCCAAGAAGCAAAAGAAGAAGAAGAAAGGTTACGTTCCCTGTCTCTTGTTCCTGTTCTAACTCGTGTAGTGATACACTGTTCTTGGGAAAAGACATTCCACCTACAAGCTGCCAGGAACTAAAAAAAATGAAACTGTTATGAAAATCATGTCAGTTTAATTCTAAGTATGAAAATATGATCTTACATAGTACATAGTTAACAAAAACAAACAAAAAAACCCAAACACCACACACACAGACAGACATATTATACCCTTTCCTAGGCATTTCTGCTTACAATAGCTGTTACATCTATTGAAAATGGAATAAAAAAAAAAAAAAAAAAGCTTTTAAGCTAAGGATTTGTCAGTCCAAGAAGTCAATGTGGTTTTTTACATATTTGAATTAATGTAACAATATATAACCAAATGATGCATAGATCTGCACCTAACTGTAAATTCCTCTACTGAAGCTTCCCCCTGCTAAGCATCAGTTTAGAAGTGTTGACTCCAACACTTTTTGTATACATATAGGTGCTACATTCACAATTTCTACTGATGCATATGCATCTCAGGTCTACTTAATTCACCCCCATCTCAAGGAAAACATGTACATTACAGGATCTTCCTTCAACCCAACAAAATATTTGGCATTTATTTTGAACTATATTTATTCTTTTTCTCTGCCATAACTGATAGTTTGATTCATTAATTCATTGCATTCTTGAAAAAAAAAAAAAAAAAAAAAAAAAAAACCCAGGACCAGAGCACAAAAACTTTTTT
>NW_009203466.1:40792-50217 GCF_000690835.1 Fulmarus glacialis | reverse complement strand
AAAAAAAAAAAAAAAAAAAAAATCCAGGACCAGAGCACAAAAGACTTTTTTTGTTTCTCTTAAGAATTAAAAAGTCTGTGTAGGGGAAAAGGCTGTTGTGGAGGTTTTTTGTTGTTGTTGTTTTGGTTTTTTTTTTTTTTTCTTTTTGTTTTCCCTGGTGGTACAGCACAATGTATAGACTCATTCAAGAAGAAAATTAAGGCAGTGAAAACATAAAAATAAGAAGAGGGAACATAGTGTGAGTTAAATATGCTGTATTTAGCTCCCTAACAGGAACTGAAATTGTTAGCACCTAATGAAGCAGTCCTCCTACAGTAAGTGAGGATGATCATTACCTAGCCAAACAAAAATAGATGTCTTTGAAGAGCCCCAGTTTGCATTTTGGAGTTTAGGAAAATACCCATTCATGAATGAATTCCCTGGTTATTTTATCAAAAGTATGGTGTGGCAATAAGTTAAAAATTATTTGCAATAAATTTCGGTCTGCCTATCAGCTGACATGACACTGACACAACCTAAACAGTGATCTGAGGACACTGCCAGACAGTGACACAGCACAGATTTTCTCTTGGAGGGGGCTGAGATGTTATCTCTTAAACAGACCAAAATAAACAAACTGAAGTAGGACAGCAAACTCGATGAGCAGATAGATATTTCTCCAAAATGCATTGAGAGGGACGAATACAGGATTAATCGGAGACAACTTGAAATCTCATTGATTTACCAAGTTACACTTTGGTCTTTATAACCCTTCTCTTGCCTTAAATAACAATAACTAGAAAAGTTCAATG
Source organism: Fulmarus glacialis (assembly GCF_000690835.1). Lineage (NCBI taxonomy): Eukaryota > Metazoa > Chordata > Aves > Procellariiformes > Procellariidae > Fulmarus > Fulmarus glacialis. The sequence continues at coordinate 49,426 of NW_009203466.1, read as the reverse complement.
CAGCCTTTAACTCTGCTGTTTTAACATTCGGTTTTTTAGATTATACTCTGTCCCAGTTATGGATAAATAAAAGGAAACCCACTAAATATCTTGATCTTTCCACAACACTGGTTATATTTCTATAGCCAAAAATGAATTTTAAAAACTACTGGTTTAAATCCATAAAGGGTGCTGGGGTTTTTTGTTGTGACATCTATTTATATAAAAAAGGCCTGCTATTGAGATCTGTATAGAAAAAGCAACACTAAAATGCTTTCCAGTAGTTAGATTAACACTAACTCAAAAGTCTTCCTTACTTCCCATCAATACTTATTAACCATTTCTCAAAATAGCATGTCTGTTTATCAGGCTGGCACACAGGACTGTGAAACCAAGGACAAACTGACATGATGTTTTGAGTATATAGCATTTCATCACTGCTTCATGACAATTCTAACGCATATGATGCAGGTTTCCCATTTCTGATCTAAGACAGCGGAATTTGCAAATGGACACTACCAGCTTTAAGATGGTTCATGTTTCCCTTCCTCCACTAAGAGGAAAATATGAATATCTTTCTCAAATGCATAAGTTATTATGTAGAGGTCATAACTTCACTAAAGTCAGCAGAGCTGCTCTGATTTATATCAGTATGACCCAAATATTGAGAGTACAACATTTTCAGGCAAATTAGCTTCAAAACTTTACACCTGAGTTTACGTGTGTCTTTTTCCATTTGGTGTCTCATAGATGGGGGAGCGAAGGACAGTCTCTGCAGCTCCAGTCCAATACCTTCATACCACCATTGTTCTTTTCATCCCTGCTTGAGAACACACCAAGCAATAAAACAGAAAAAGAAAAAGAAAATGAAAATTTACAGTAGGAGAAGAAAGAAAAATCTCATTAATAGAATGGACCTCATTAATAAAATTAATCTCATTAATAAAATAGAGATTCACATCCAGTTATGTGATGGATACCTCACTTTTTTGAGCCTCAGTTTCTTTCTCTGTAATGTGGGGAATGAAACTACTCTCTTTCACCTGGACGTTGTGAGCCTTAACTCCTAATTTTTGCAAGACTATTGGACATTAGTTGAAACAAGAGCACAAGTCTTATGAGGAGCGGCTGAGGGAACTGGGTTGTCTAGCCTGGAGAAAAGGAGGCTGAGGGGAGACCTTATTGCTCTCTACAACTACTTGAAAGGAGGTTGTAGTGAGGTGAGGGTTGGTCTTTTTTCCCAAGTAACAAGCGATAGGACGAGAGGAAATGGCCTCAAGTTGTGCCAGGGGAGGTTTAGATTGGACATTAGGAAAAATTTCTTCACCGAAAGGGTTGTCAGGCATTGGAACAGGCTGCCCAGGGATGTGGTTGAATCATTTAAGGAGGTATTGGAGATATTTAAAAGATGTGTAGATGTGGTGCTTAGGGACATGGTTTAGTGGTGGACTTGGCAGTGCTAGGTTAACAGTTGGACTTGGTGATCTTAAAGGTCTTTTCCAACCTAAATGATTCTATGATGCTGTGATTCTATGAGAGAGTTGCCTAAATATGCACATTATCCCCATGCTAAGTAACCTCCACATCAGTACATGTTGTTTTGAGACTACAGAAATCGCTCTGCACTTATTTATTCTCTTTATTATTGAGGCCAGATACTCTGTCGGTAAACACACAGAGCCTACAAACCTGAAATATGGACAGAGAGAACCCTAAATGTCTGGGAAAGAGCAAAAGGACATTTTGCAGTATCCCTGGTGAGCAAGGTTAATGTTATCTTCAAAAAGTTAAGGGAAGTAATATGATTTTTTTTAATGGAGGCTCTCATATCTCATTAGCAATATCTTATCTGATTAACACATTAGCAACATTCTTTTGTATTGCATTAGCATTCATATCATATCAGAATATATTGTTGCTAATACAATGTTACAGTCGTATCATATTAGTGACTTTCATATCAGATTACTGAGAGAGGATACTAATAAGACATTCCGATTCAATTAGTAAGGTAACAGAATTCCCTTCTTTCCAAGTCACTTCCAGCTTTGCTCCTAAATATAAGCTGATGATATGCATCAATGGAGTAATCCTTTTACCATGTCAAAAGAACATCACCCTTCAGAAATCATGTCTGTAGAAAGAAAGAATTGGAAATTGAGCCCAATGTTCCTATCCTGCTAAACTCTGTCATCTTTCCATTTCCAGGGATGCTGAAGGGAGGAGAAAACTCTCATTAGGTACAGGCCTATTGCTTTAGCTGACAGATAGTGCTATTTTCTGGGGTGAATATTGTGAAGGGGAAATCAGCACTTATCAGGATCAAACTTTCAGGTGGTTTGTTACAACTAATATAGAAATGCAGATTTATTTATTTTAGATTTCCTTCCCACTTGAAAAATCCTGTTTAGAAAACTTTCACTGAAGAATCCAACAAATCACATTCATCGAAATTTTGAGAATTTGAAAATATTTTGCCTTTGTAAGTACTGAGAGAGTCTCAGCACTACTGTGCAATGCACGCCAATTTAGACTCAAACCTGCTTAGAAATGCAGTTTTGAAGAGGAATGGGCTTTGGTAAAAAACATATACCTGGGATTCAAGTGATGCAGGCTGGATTACTAACTTTGTTATTACCTTCAATTAATGTGAGTACACCACAGGCATTAATTTACTGAGAGTGAAGAGGGACTTTGGGAACTGTTTCTTCTCCATCTTTCCTTGTTGATTGGCAGTTACAATATGTGATCCCAGTTCTATGATACAGTAATGGTTACGTGCCTGTACAGCACTCCTCCCCTTCTTACCATGGCAGTTGCAACTCTGTGAGGTTCTGCTGTATCCCACCGATAAATCACAGATACAGATGCTGTCTTTCCTCAGAGGATGCACTGCGATTTCCACAGACTAAGGTTAGGATGATGTATTGAAATAAAAGTATTCCCCAGATGTTTGTTCAACTCCAGGGACATACCTGCTGCTTTTGCTAGCTGGAAGTCATGGCCATGTGTTGCATTTTCCTTCCTTTGAAGTCCATGAGCATCATCTGTGATACGAATGGCAGTCAATAAGAAAATACTATAAACCACATTCATCTTTTATGTCATCTATGAAGTAGATGATGATTTACAGCAACTCCCTGTCTCAAAGCAATAATGAAATATATGAATGAAATGTTAGTTACCTTTATTTCAGTGTAAATATACTGCCCATGGTGATTATTAACCTCATGAAGTGCGTTACACAGACAGCATATACTAGCGAATTGAGTAGTATCTCTGCTTAGGTCTTCCCAAATTAAAGTGATATTCATTAACAGAGTGTCAGACCTATTCCTGATGTAACATGGCATCATCATTGTTCTAGTGATGAGCTCTTGCCAAAGACATTGTAAGTCATGAGTGGTAGTTAGCTGAGTTTTGTCTGCTGTGAGCTGGATTCTCTGCATAATGCAGTCAGAAACAGAACGTGCATTGGATTTGATTATACAAGGATAATGCATTTGGACTCTAGCTTTTATTAATACTGGAGGTATTAAATATTAGTTAATACAGACGTGGAAATTTCAAATTAATGTAAAGTTACTAAGATTCTTATCAATTATGCTGCTGTTATTACTATTGCTCCTATTATTTCTTCATCCAGCTTCATTGTATCTGTGGTTCTTCAGACTGTTCGTGTATTCCACACTGGACAATCGGCCAACTTCATGCAAAACAGATATCTTCCAGGTCCATCTTCTTTCACCTGAGATCTCCAACCATAGCGCTGCAGTCATCTCTTTTTTGCTTCTTTCCTTTTACCTCCCTGAATACCGAATTCTTTTTTGCATAGTGCTCAACTTTTACAGAAATAGTGTATCATAATTTAAAATGTCCAGTTATCCATTGCTTAAGTCAACTCCTTAGAGTGTGTTACTAGTCGGGTTAAATTCTCTCAACTTGAAGAATACCCAAAATTTCTTTTTTTTCCTTATTAAATGGGTGTTCAATTACTAAAGATACAGCACGGATGTCTCAAAAAAAAAAAAAGAGTTTAATTTACCTGTACTCGTCTGATTGGCAGACTCCTGCCCACACGCAATACACTGCAATATCTTGCATTTTCTTCAGCATTAGGGGAGGACAGGGGAGACTCAGGTCAGGTCATGGGGCTCAGTTTACTTGCCCATTCTCAGGTATCCAAAGCAAACCTATCCAAAGATATCAGTGTTGACCTGGAACATGACACCCACACGACACCTAAGCCAAACTGGAGCAACATCTGGAGGAAAAATGCAAGGGCCTGTCAAATAGCTGTCGTTGACTATAAAGGCACCTAAGTCAAGCCTCTGCAGTTTTTCAGCTAAATATCCTTCTAGAGTCTGCATCATCTAGACCTCCATTAGCTATAATGGGTGCTTAGACACTGATTTCTCCTTAATTTTACTTAAATTTAGGCGTCTATATCTGCCAGCCGTTGTCCTCCCAAAGAATGAAATAAAAGATATTTATATATCTATTTCCCTTGGGTGAATGTTATCAATGAGAAATAGGTATCCTTTTTTTTTTTATCAGAAACTATAGTAATGCCCATCAACAATTATAGTACACCTGCAAAATATTGTAGAGGATCACAAAGCATCTGTATCATCAAAGTTTTAACCTAAAAATAATGTAAAAGTGATATGACTTTACTTAGCACTTGAGAACTTGGATATGAAGCCTGACTGCTTGCATAAGTTGCTCAGTGAAGAATAGAAAAATAACATGCTATTCCAATAAATAAACTCTATACAATACATTTTCAGTTTTAGAAGTGTTAATGTCAGCAAAACAAGAACTCATGACTGCTTGTCATGAGATCACAAAATAATCACAGAGATTGCTTTCTTTTTGAATGAATATTCATGAAAAAAATTCATTGTTTGCATATCCCTAGTAATTATATTCTTCTAAAGTTAAATTTCCCCCAAAAGGCTTATTGGAGGGTGGAGGATAATTTCCTTATAATATAAAATGTTATAGACTTAGGTTGGATAACTGCCCTAATTTTAGCTATCCATTGGTGGCTATAATTCCATAGAGAACTTGGTAATGAGTAAATTTGTTAATTCCTTCTACAAAACAGACTCCATTTGCATTAAGCACTGAAGTCTGGAATCCTTTTGCACTGAAAATATTATATCAATGCCATTATTAGCTACTAAGAGATGTAACCAACCAAATAAGCTAAAAATAATGTTTAGAATATGCTTCAAAAGGCAAAAAGAAAATATTACTGTCTCTGCCATGTGAGATTTGGAACCTTTGGGAAGCAATTCCTTAAAAACACAATAGAAAAAGAATAGCTGAGGGGGGAAAAAAAACCCCAAAAAACACCAACACAACCAACTGTTATTCTTTTGATTTTGAAAAAAAAATAGCAATATGAAAAAAAAAAAAGCACTTTCTTTTCAGTTCCCCTGAGAAAACCATTTGTCTTTTATTTTTCATTTCACTTTTAACTGAAGCTCATGCTTAGTAGCAGATGCTATTTTCAATGTGAGGACAGAAAAAAAGAATTGTGAAAATTCATCCTCAATAAAATAAAATTAAAAATTCATTACTTGCTTGTTTGATGTAACTTCATTACAGCTTTTACTTAGATGTCCACAAAGCTGTTTGCAATATGAGTATCATGTAAAAATTCACTGGTTATTTTCAGTACTTTTGAATTAAAATAAAGCATGAATGCCTGCAATATGTATGTTGGAAATACAAGGCACCAATATTTCTCACTTTATATCAGTATTAAAACTATGAAAATACTTTGAAAAAGGAAGAAGACAGCAAGAAATCTGTTGTTAGTATCAGAATTTCTTGCTGCAATTTTCAAAAACTCTTATTATTATTATCATTTTACTCCATAGGAATCATAATAAAACTTCTGTTTAACGTCAGTATATTTTCTTTTGAAATCATTCTCATAAATACCATCTTCACGTATTCTGTTTTTAGAAACAATGAAGTTTTTGTAAATGCACTGTACAAACCATTAGCAGACATATCTTACCCTGGAAGGTATGAAACCAGCATTTGGCTCATAGAGCTGATCGTTCTGAGGTCACCTTTGCCTTCTTTTTGCAAATTGTCTGGGCTTTATATTACTTTCTTCCCTTGCTCTGTTTTTTGATAGTGAATGCTCAGCCCTGTATTGCCTTTGTGATCTATGCCAAGGAAAAAGTTTGCTCCTGGGCTGTTAGGAACTAGTTTGTGTCTATATTATTCCTAAAGGCCAGATCTAAGATACATCACCAAAGAGAACAATTCATTTAGTGAGAATTGGAGACACTAAGTATGCAGCTGGGACAACCAAGGAGCAAAAGGGATGGAGGAAAAAAGCTGGTAAAGTGGGTACAAGAATTTCTAAAACTTATTTCTTGGGAATGTTCCAAGTTGATGATTTAATGTCATGTTTCCCTATGTTCTCATGACTTCTCATCCTCCTGTTTTTAGAGGCAGCATTTGTTTTGTCAGTAAAATCCTTGATGCTTTGCCTTTTGAGCTCTGACACTAAGAAGCTTGGCAGTTGTTGTGAATTCATTGTGTTATGCCTGATGACAATTCTCCAAAGAAATGCAGTAACTAATACACTCTTAAGGTGAGAAACTGAATTTTACTTATTTATTTATTTATAAGTACAGGGTTCTGTTATTATTATTTTACATGGAGGCTATCTATTGGTTTTGAAGTAGGTTTTCTGTGGTGTTGAAATTATTCAGGATAAAAGAATTCTAAAGCATCTAAGTTATATAAATATGTATGGAGGGATAGAAGCTGTTTGTATGCACAATAAGATGGTAATAAAAGCAATCTATAAGCTTCTTCCAATAGTGATCTCTTATAACCACCCACTGTTTAGTCATTTTGTAATAATGTGATGGATGAAAATGTTTCAAAGCTGAAATACCAAATAGATCTACTCGAATTGCATCTGTAGATAGCAAAATAATGCTGGAAATATAGAGATAATAAAGTGTCCATTCAATACCTCTAACCACTGATACCCTGAAAAAGCAGATTCTATAAGCTAGTATGAGGTTGATGTATCCCACAGCTAGTGATAGCTTTGTTTAATTTAGACTAGAGGTTTAGACCTAAGTGGTCCCTTTCCCAGTTACAAGAAAAATTGGGATTTTCTGGTACATTCTCCACTGTTAAATCCTGAGCCAGATTCTTTAGCCTTAGCTATAGACCTGGAGATGTGGTGTAAGGAGCATCTGCAAGTTGTGTCAGACTAGATATGGATTTTTTGCAGCTTTGTGTAATCACTTTTCCTGAGGGGTATAAAAGGGTAATGCAGATGATATCAAACACTACCATTTTGATTTGGCCATGTGTTCAACCCACCTTGCATTCACTTTAAAGAGGTATAAATGGCCCCAAAGTCTCCAGCTGAGTGCTGTTAACTCAAGCAGTCTTAATCTGGCATGGTGCTTTAAGCACCATGGAAAGAAATATAATTAATGTTTTAATGTATGAAGCTGGAAAGAGATAGGTCTTTAGATTTCCAACGTTACACTTCTGAATTGGGTCTAACAACTGTAATCAAAAATTTTCATTAGGTTTCTTATACTAATTAAAAGAGCTAAAGACACTGAGGAGGATTTACAGGAAGACATTCTGTTCCCAATGAGCTTTGTAAAACCTAGAAGCTTAAAATGGAATTCCTTCCTCACCCTGGTGTAACTTCTGCAGTGTGAGAATACCAGAATACCAGAATTACATCAGAATAAATCAGATGTTTGTAAGAAACAAATCAGTTCCTGTATGGTCATTTCTGACAACAGAAAACTCAACATGTTTTTACACAGTAATAGTAATTTTAAAACATGTAAATGGAAGAAAAAAAAAAAAAAAAAAAATCTTGAAGCTGAAAAAAACTACCAAGCAAAAAAAAAAACCAAACCAAAACCCCAAACCCACAAGAAAGCTCTGAAAATCAAAACTACAGAAGACTTTAAAAAAGTAGCCAACTTCACTTATATATCCAAAGACTCTGGAGAGGATGTAATCAGTGCTACATCTTTTTAGTGGGCAACTGCTGTAACCTGGTAGAATGACTATAGCTCAGCTCATATACCTTAGTATCAGAAAATGCCTACATTTGCTGTAAGTACTTTGGCCCATGGGAGATGCAAACTTTTAGACAGAGTTTAAAGGTATAAAACAAACACTGTTTTAAGTTCTACAGTACACAACCATGGCTAAAATGTAATTAGTAAAAAATGCTAGGCAAGAGCGTTGTGTGACCAGAACTATTCAATCAGAAAGTGCTGATTGAACATATATAATCACAATCAAAGCCTTTATTTAAATAGGGGTTACAGTCCTAATAAAACACAAAGGGAAATAGGGGCAGAGGGCTTCTAGACAGGTAATGAAAGAAAAAATTAAACTCATCCAATTACATCTGGGGAAAAATCCATTACCTATAACAGTGAGAGGACAGCCCCAGGAAAATTCAGATGCAAAACTAATAATGAAGGCGCAGTGTCCTTTCAACAGATTCTAAATGAGCTCTAATTTTCTTACATCCACCATTCCCAAACTATATAAATTTCAACTAAGCAGAAAAAAAGTGACATGCTAGCACAATTGTTATTCCAAACAGGCACAGCTGCTTGCTCACCT
>NW_009203466.1:0-40759 GCF_000690835.1 Fulmarus glacialis | reverse complement strand
CCCTATTTTCTTCGATGAGCTCACCTGATTTACCTCAACTTTTCTTTTCTAATAGGTTTTGCCCTAACCTTTCAGCTATTGTCGTTTCAGAAATTCTAATGGGAACTGAAGAGCTGCAGCTCCCTTGTGCCAAACTGTTTTAGCCTTTTTTTTTTTAAAGCAAGTTTTTCCCAAATGTCAAAATCTCACTGAGGTGAAGAGGCATTTGGAGACATGATGGGATGGGGGGGGGGAAGATAAGAATAGAGAGGGGGGAAAAGTTGAACGTGGTGTGTGATTTTTTAAATCTTATTTTCTAAGACTTTGGATCAAATCAAGAGCTTGCCTCCAACAGAACTTCTAGGAAAGCGTGGATTGCAGAAAAGACTAAGGCTAGCAGGATCTGACCCCTGGGTGCTGTGGCAATGCACAATTTCTCAGTGTCTGTGTCACTGACAGTTATGGGAAGAAAGTTTCAATACCCAGAGAGGTAAGTATAATATAGGGATCTGCTTATCTCTTATCTTTGTGGACTTCCACAGCAAGTTAGGTAATTATATCTGAAGAATAAAACTTTCTCATTAGTGCGCTAGATGAGAAAAAGCATCCAGAGCAGCAGAGCACCTATCTTTTGTCTTCAGTGTGTTCACTTTCCTAGCTTCATCCATTCCCAAGTTTTTCCATCAAAAGTGGCAACAAAGACACGCTCATTTTTCACAAGGGATGTCAGAGTTTATACTGTGGACACATTCACAAAGAATTGCACTACAAAGACTTTTTAGAACCACAACACAATTTAGAGGAAAAAAGTTTTCTTGTAACACATATCACTCTGTTACGATTACCATCAGGATAGTTTTCAACTCATTGTGTTTTGCTGTTTCAAAGGAAAGCTGCACTAGTGGATATAAACCCACTTGTAAATATAGTCTCTTCTCTAGATATCCAAATGCACTCTCAAAAGGTATTTTAAAAACATCTGCACATTTTATTACTGTTCACATTTTTTTCCTCCCTCTGAGTTTAAACTTAAATTTGCTTTGTCTAATTTTGGGCATATGAGGTCAGCTCATTTGGAACTGATGAAGCTAGTCATGAATAAGAAATTAAAGGACCTAAAGTATTTCCAGGAGCCAGGTCTATGTGTATATACAGTGTCACCTTTGCCGAGATATCACTTCAGTGTTCCTGAATTCCCGTTGACTCATAGCCGCTTGATTTCAGAGCAACTGCTTTGACTTAAAACAGTTATTGCGATTGAGAGAGGAGAAAAATAATAGCATCTGAATAGCCTCTCCTTCACCTTTGAACTTATACATAAGCAAACAAATACACCTACCTGTTCAATATACCTTCTAAACAATACTTTACCTGTTCAATGTACCTACAAGTTCATTACAAATGAAAAAAATATTGAAGTTCCCTTTTAAAAGATTTTTATTATGTACCTTGTAGAGCTTTTGCACAAATAGTTCAGAGTAATAAACTTGAACAACACTGAAAATTTTTTCTAATTAAAAAATGCATTCTTTTTTTTTGGTGGTTTTATATACCAAGTACTTTTCTGGATACACATTTCTTTTTTTTTCTGAGTGATAAAGGGGAAAGTAAGTGAAGAATAAAAGGAAAGAGAAAAGAAGGGAAGGGAAGGGAAGGGAAGAACATGTTTATTTGCATTTAGTAAAAATTCTAACAATTAGGAAATGGTAGAAATGGAAACACTTCTATTATTACAGGAAAAGAAACAATTTTTTTACTACTATGCTCTGAGGTTATACTAGTATTTGAACAAAACCCATCCTTAAGGACCGATACAATTCCCATGATCAATTTCCAGACAGTGTTATTCAAAAACTCTGAAAGGAGAAAACTATCTACTGTTATGTCTGTAGACAGAGAGGATCTTCAGTGCTCAATGTATAGGTAAAAATTTGGTGTATTGCTCTCCTTTTCTTGTCACATATCTGTAATTTGAAATCTGTATGTTATCTCCCAAACTTTTGCGTTTTATCATTTTCAAAAATGATGTCAGAAAAACAAAATACCCAAGAGAAAAAAGGACTTTTTTTTTCTTCTTTCTTTTTTTTTTTTTCCTTTTTCCCCCGAGATATCAGATATCTGACCCGCTACGTCTCTTCCTGACTGTTCCCAAGGGGACATTAAGACCGCAGTCTTTGTGAGAAAGCGGCAAAAGAAAACACTCCGGAAGAAAGTCAGCAAAAGTGACAAGAATTCACTTGTGCATTGCAACTTTAGTGAAGTATTGACTCTGTGAATGGCAAATTTGTACCTGAATATTCAGATTGCATATATTTCACATTGTCTTCTTTGATGGTCCAGGCACTTAGATTGACTGCTGTGGTATGGCCTGGTTCCTTCACTTCTTTAAATCCTCTTGTCAGTGCAGAAGCAGACCTTAAGAACCCTCTTCTCTGCAGGAGAGGAGGTGAAGTCCAGACTTTAAAAAATATCTGAGGAATAGAGCTGTATAAATAGCCACTGACTTGTAAGGGAAAAAATCCTTCTTGATAATAAAAGGCTGAAATAAGAGGTCATGTGATAAAGCCTAATGACTGATACAAGGGGAATATTACCATTACTGTAATTAATTGTTCATTTACCACATGGAAAACTGAAAACAAGGGACAAGAATAGAAAGTGGGAGCCACAAGTGGAGTCACAAACAATGATTCCCAGGAGTTAATTCTGGAACTGAAATCACTACACCCACTTCATCAAGGTGCACCAGCATGGTACCATGACCAGTTAATCAGAAGGTGCTCAGCTGTGCAGCCATTACACCTTTGGTGGTCTGAAATTGTATCTCTGCTCCACTTTGCACTGCATTGTGGACATACCTGCTCACTCCCTTCCTTCCTGGGGAACACAATGCTACCCCAGAGCTGTCCAGTGGCACACATTATCCCAGGCAGGCCTGCAGTGAGACGAAGCAAAAACTTCTCATTTCTTTTTTTTTTTTTTTTTTTTTTCATTAAGAGCACTTTGCATACAACTGTGTTTTCTATCTCGGCAGTACAGGTGGTTCTGGCAAACCAGCAAGCATATTTAGGTTTTGTAAATCTACTTCTCTGTTTCCCGGTCCTCATTTAAATGGGGCTTCCACAAGACGGAGAGGTAGAGTCAAGCAGCTGAGAATGAAATGTCAGAGAGTGAGACTCAATATGAATTTCTGCTATCGGCGTTAGAACACTTAGTTGGAAGAAGGGTAAACTTAAGCTCTAGGCAATGTATGACTTCTACATGAAATAATCTTTACAAGAGGGAAGAGAAGCCAAGAAAGTGCCATACTCACTGAGCAAAGAATTGCAGTTTGAGGGTTTGGAGCTTTTGTGACTCTCCTTCTTTCTCTCTTGTCAGTCCAACAAATTTTAATTCTTTTCTGTTCAGAAGAATAAGAACTACTCTCTCCCCTTATTAAACAGCCATCACCATAGTGATTAAAGTGCTTTCTCTAGGGGTGAGAAATGTGGGCTTGAATCTACTCCAAAGGAGGAAGGAACTGAACAGAGGCCTCCTGGGAGCTATTAAAGAATAAATAAATCTCCATCTTCTCTGGCCAGTTTCTGTCCAGTCTAACTTTGAGAAGAGACATTTTGAGACGTTTTATTGTGTGAAAATCACACTGCTGGCCACTGCCCCCACTCCCCACAACCAAGCATGCATCTCCATCCATGGGCCCTGTGGTACATCACAGACTGGGAGAGAAAAAGCTGTAACGATAGGAATATAGTGATGGCTGTTTGGGTTTTAACTGGAATGGGTGCTGTCTGTCTGGGGCTTCAGTGCAGTGTTCCTGGTGATGACAGTGAATACCTGAATAAAGTACCTATTGATTCAACAGAGCAATTTCCTACCTAACAGAAAAAATTAGGACTTCTTCATGTAGGAAAGTATTTAAGCACAAGCTTCATTTTAATTTAATTTTAAACATGTTTAATACGTTCCTGAATCAGGGCCACTTAGGTAATTGTGTGGCATAATTGCAACAGCCTACTTTAAAAGCTCTGTGTAGTACCACAGAAATGTAATTCCCAGTGCCTGTTTAAGGAGGTGATCTATAGCTTAATGTTAGTATAATCGTCATTTGATGCAGCAGTTGCTAAGATTGTAACATGTCTACTGAACAGTGTTTAAAAAAAAAAAAAAAAAGAGAAATAAATACATAAAATAACATAGTGTAAATTTCCCTTAAATTACCACTCCCCCCCTTTATGCATAATGCATCAAATGTATTTAGCACCAGTGAACCGGATAACACTTTTTTAGATGACTCACTATCTTCATGTTGGAGTCACATTCCCTTGTGGAGAATAAAATGTGTTACCCTTGGGAGCAAAGAGATTTGAAGGAAAAAAAATCTGGGGGAATAGCTTCACATCCATTATTTGAGACGGTTCTGTAAAATTCAAATAGCTTGTGACAAAGGCATGGATTATTGTTGTTATTATTATTATTATTTAAGAAAATGGCCTCTAGCCAGCTTAACAAACCATCTTGCAGCTTGCATTACTTATAACATTTTGCACTGTAAATTTATTTTTGTTTCTAAAATATGTATGTTTTGAGGGCTTATAATTAACCTTATTCCATCATTTATATTTTGATGCATTCATGTGCAACTGAAATAAAAAAACCCATACTGATGCAACTAATTAAATAAAAGTAAAATCGTATAAAGTTTCATTATAACTGTAATTGATTTGTCAACTGAGTAATATAGCTAGATATATTACTCTGTTGACAAATTAAGTTAAAATGATAATGACACTTAGCTTGATCCTTATTTTTTATTGCATTTCTTCCAGATAATTTCTCATTTCTTACAAAAAAAGAATTCAACTTTTCTTTTTGGTGCCTCATAAGACTGTGGATTAAAATTAATATATTAAAGTCCTTCACCATTTCTGTTTCTTTTAATTGAAGAAGAATAATTTACAGTAGTTAATTGGCTTTTGCCGAAGTTAATTTGATAGTGGTGATAGAATGCAGTCAAAATACATCTACTGTCCGTAGGTGCAATAACATTTAGATAAGTAGGTAATTAAACCAACTAGAATCTAGAGGCCTTCACACTCTCCTTCATCAACAAGGAACTTGTCTTGGAGAATGAATGCCCCTGGCTTGGGACTAATTCTGTATAAGACAATGCATTTTCCTTCAAGAAGAAGAGTGCAGCTTTACGGAGGCAAGAAAGAGCCGCCCAAGGAGACCTATGACCTGTGATGATAATTGGTGAGCGATGAGTGAGCAAGAGGTAAAAAAGGAACAGTTATTCAGTGTTTCTCATAATACAGGAACATGAGGGCAAAAAAAGAAACGGTAATGTTCAAAAACTGAAAGGATACCGTGATGGGTTGACAATGGCTGGCCGTCAGGTCCCCACCAAGCCACTCTCACTCCTGCTCCTCAGCAGAACAGGTGGAGAAAAAAAAGATTAAAAACTCTTGAGCTGAGATAAAAGCAGTTTAACGAAAGAAAGCAAAGGCCACATGTGGAAACAAAGAAGAAAAAAAGATTTATTCTCTACTTCCCACCAGCAGGAGATGTCTAGCCACTTCCTGGGATGTAGGGCCTCAGTATGTGTAGTAGTTGCTTTGGAAGACAAATGCCTTAATAATGAATGTTTCTCCAACTCCCTCCTGCCTCTTCCTCCTCCTTTCTTTTAGCTTTTATCGACGAGCACAACATCATATGGTAGGGAATATCCCCTTGGTCAGTTTGGGTCAGCTGTCCCAGCTATGTCCCCTCCCAACCTCTTACAGGGGCGGAGGTTGGAGAGACAATCTTGATGCTGTACAGGCACAATTTAAAAGTTGTGATGTGAACAGTGCTGTAGGCTTTAGCCATTTTGCCTTGTTCAGTTGCAGTTCATTGCAATCATAATTAGACATTAAGCATAGATCTTATTTTATAGTGTCTTAAGTGAAATATTTCAAGAAAAATATTTCTAAATCTGTATATCCTTCTAAACATAAGTTGTTCCAAAACTTAAGGCATTTTGAAAATGTTCAAGCAAGACATTTCGATTTAGAAGTGGGGGATGTCTTTTGATTTCTCTTTTTTTCTTTTTCTCTGTCCAAACTGAAAACATTTGAAAAATCCGTTGAAGTTCTCCAAATGGCTTTATTTTGCATCTACACTGAAAAGAACAGTGGGTGAAAAATACTATCTGGGTCCCAAAGTCCGAGGTCATACATCTCCTGATACTTCAAAATCCACAGAACAGAAGCTATAAACAATCTTTATTCTTCTGAAGCCAAGAAGTGTGCCTCAGTGTTGAGAAAGGTGCAGAATTCAATGCAAGTTGTTCAAAGTTCACGGACAACACAGGCACGTTATAGCCCCCGGTATTTAGTACTGGCTCCAAAGCGCAGAACTGCTCATGCGTTTAATTCTAGAGAGCATCTCAACTGAAGCACCAGTGTGCTGGCCAGGATGGTAAGCATTACACTTACATTCAAGCATCATGCCCTGAGGGCTGAAACTTTAGGCAAACCATGAATAAGGTCTTCTGTAGCAATGCAATGTTCCTTTGTTAAACTGTCTTTTAATCTAAGACAGGTACAGTTTATTGAACACTCAAGTCCTTAAAATCATCATCTAGATAAAGGACAGGGAGATAAGGTAGCACCATATTGCTCATTGGTTTGCAATCCACACAGTGTTAATCTACTAGCAGTGCTCGTGGGTACACCGTCTATTGAGATTGAGCTCAAGTCCTTCAAAATTAAAAACATGTGTTTCTATTGTTTCAGCTAAAATGCCACTGTCAGCAGATGAAGGTCAGCGGTCATGTCATGACCTTTTTAAAGCATTCCAACAACTAGAGAAATTTTTAGCTGGTGTTTTTACACACTTATGAGACAAGGAAATTCAGAAGTTTGTGCTATGTTGTTTTTTTCCACAGATCATGTTATCTACATATCATTCCCAAAACATCTGGGTCTTCAAGCTCTCCAGGAACCTCCACATGTTAATGGCACTTCATGGTGCAGCTTGTCACAGGTAACTGCTCCAGGGTCTGTTTTTCAGACTCACTCTTGCAGGGAGTAGACAAGCACACTCTTGTCCAGCTGAGGGCAAGTGCACAATATCATCAAGTATTCTTGCGAAGCCATAGCCAAATAACACTTCCCAAGTACCTGAATCTAGAGACCACATGGTATGACTGCCTTCCTGTTTGTTTAATCAGTTCTTTGTACACCACTTCATGGATCCTCCTCTTAAATATCATTCTTGTACCGTATACCTACCCATTGTTCGCTTTTTAATGGGTTAATTTGTGTTCATACATTAAAAAGGACCTAAGCCCCAGTTGTTACCAATACGACATTTTCAGTTCAAGATGCATATTTTAAGCACTGTATTTATATACTTCCAGTACTACACAGTGTTCAACGTACAATATTATAGATGACATTCATAGACCTTTTTTATTGTTTTGATGGACTGCAAACATCCTGTTCATTAGTCTATTATCTAGCTGCATATCAGTCACACTTTTAATCTTTATGTTACTTCTGTTGCACAGAAACCATAAGGATTTGCATTTCTCAGGTTTGCATAGCATGGCTTTAACGTACCCATAGCACTTAAATCAGGTTGTGGTGGTGTCTCTTCTTACCACACATGAGATATAGAAAGCGCGTTTGATTCAACAATAAATTGCTACATCTTATTCTTTTTCCAAGGGATGTTAGAAGGAGTAGAATATAAATGATTCAGCTTTTCAACATGGTAGTACAAGTATTTCATCTTTTTTAGTGCAAACCACCAACTTGTCCGAGTGCTCTCTGTCCTATTTGTTTGACACTAAAACTGAGGTACAGTGTAGATAAAACACTATTATATTTACCATAGAGATTGTGGGTCAGACTCTCACATGAACCACATTAGTGATGAAAACAAACAAATACAATTTAATTACCTGCAATCAATAAAACAAATTCTATATGCTGAATGCAAGCTATGAAAAATAGCAAATTAAAGCTCTGTCACAGCCTGCAAGCATAAGAGCACAAAGATTCCATAAGTAAAATATGATTATAAAGCAAACAAAGTAACTGCAAAAACCAACCAGATCAGCTCTTCCTCTAGGAGCAATTTTTTTCTAAATTACCTAAGTAACACAGCCTCACACGTCCTATTTTCATAAATCATATAAGCATTTAGGATCCCAGTGGGATCTAGACTCCAAAGTACCTATGTGATTTATGTGTGTATACAGAAGTCATTTAGGTGCTTTGGAGAAGGATACTTCTAGATTTTTCTCATTTCCAAATTAAAAAGAGGACGAGGTGCCTCATATTGTTGAAGGATTTTTCAGTGTCCAAATAATACTTTGGGATTTTCTGCTGTGGGTGTCCTTTGATAAGT
Organism: Fulmarus glacialis; assembly: GCF_000690835.1. Classification (NCBI taxonomy): domain Eukaryota; kingdom Metazoa; phylum Chordata; class Aves; order Procellariiformes; family Procellariidae; genus Fulmarus; species Fulmarus glacialis. The sequence continues at coordinate 32,383 of NW_009203466.1, read as the reverse complement.
CATCTTGTCACTCAGTTAAGAAAAATTTTAAGCCAAAAAGACCACCTAACCTCTTTTTTTTTGGGGGGGAGGGGGGGAAACAACCAAAAAACCAACCAACCATAGATCATCCTGTGCAGGGCTGTCACAATGATTTTTATATACAATCAATTCACAATGAGGCTAGACTTTGTACTGTTCTTTATTTCATTGATTTTGGGTTTTTTTGTTTGTTTGTCTGTTTTTGTGCATATATGTATTCATGCTTTTTTATTTTCATTTTAAGTCTTTGAAGTAATTTCATGGACCACCTTTAATTGCTTATAGGCAACCAAAGAAAGAGGGGCTACAAACTGAGAAATGGTGTTAAGAAATATACTGTGATTTTTCTTTTTAAATAGAACTAATAGCATATCTTTGCCTTTCAGAAATGTTAGGAATATAAAGAATATGGTATAAGAAAAAAAAATTTCTAGCAAAGGTTGATATAAGTGCAGTGACATTGGTCTTTTTTTTGTAAAAAAAAAAAAAAATATGACTTTTACTGTTTGTGGAGTAGCTGTGGATAACCATTCACAGGTTTATACATGGAGAATGAAAATCTGAGATTTGGGTACATTTGGTTTTATTTGTTCCTACTCTCCTCACCAGAGCAAACATCCACCCAGATTCAAGCCTGAGAGTTACTATTTTGATGCTATAGTTACAAAAGGAATTAGAAGGGGTGAAAACAGTGAAAACAAGTAACAAAAGTGTAAGCAGATGTAAGCTGTGTTATTTTTATTTTAGAATATACCTTCTAGCAGTGTGGTATAGCAAGCACCACCTTAAACTTCCACGGTCAGATGCTGAGTCCCTTCCCCTTGCTGTAGATCTGGAATAGATACTCAATGACTACAATTTTTTAGTTGTTTTACACCACTGTGTCTAAGGTCAGAACCTAGACCCTTGACATTCACCAAACCCCCTCCAGCCCAAATGTAATTTGCACCACCGGTGAATTCATTTTTCAGCCTCAGACCTTGAGTCTCCTTCCCTAAAAAGTCAACAACACAATACCAGAAAGTGTCAGTGTTAGAAAAGGTATTTTGCTGTATAATAGGGAACATAATTTCCTCCTCCAACAGATTTCCAATCTAAATAGTCCCTTATTTAGAATCCTGCATGTAGTGGTAAGTGACGTTTCGGTACCCAGCTAGAAATGAGCAATAACATTCAAATGAAAATTGGAAGCTGAAGATCTAATCATTAACAACAGATGGTTCAACTTGAATCTGATAAACAAGTTGTTGGTCCCCGTCACCCCCCCCTTCTCTCTGCCCATTTCTTTTCCTTTCACTTGCATATGTTTGTGTGTATGCAAGTTGTTTTACCACAGTCAAATCAACAGGGGAAAGAGGGCTTCCAAAACCAAAAGGTAAACCTCATGGTAAATCTGGAACACATTCAGATAGAAGTGGAAATCACTTGAGCATCTGATGCTGAGGAGTTTGGGATTTAATTCAGGCAGTTCAGCTAGCACAGTGGCAGCTTTCTTAGGCTCTGGATTGCCTCCCGCATTGGTCCATGTCCCAGTATTCTCAATGTACAACCTGCTCCACTAAAAAATCCAAATATGAGAGACTGCTCCACTCTTGGATGCTTATGTGCAGAACACAGTGAAAGGCAGTTGGAGACCTACAAGCACATCTGATCACAGGACTTGGCCCATCATGGCTGGATTCCATCCCAGTTTTACAATAGCTCCTTCTTTCTTTTTCTCTATTCACTGAAAAGAGAGTCTTTGCCTTTGTGCACAATCACATGTTCAACAGAAAGAGGAACACAAAACTGGAATATTATCAAAAGCAATAAGTGAAGGAACCATATGGATAAAATATGGAGGTATACAATTGCACCATTTAACATCCTGCTTAGTACTTGTCATTGCATAAGTTCAAAAGCTGTGCAAAGGCTTTTTGGTCAGATAAACATTGCTATTTTGCTCTGTATGGAAGTAGTTTGCTCAAGCCAAAGCTTAGTTAAACGTAATTTTATTCTGAATGCTCTTTAAGAACCCTGGTGGCATAATTGTCAAAATGCTGCAAGTTCAAGAAATAAGTAGCACAGAAGAGCATTGAGAGAATCATATGGCCCCACATCTCTGATATTACAGACATGGAACTGCATTGCTGAATGTATTGGGTGGGATATATCCAGACTGTGACTGAAGGGGACCACAGCAGCTCCACTGAGTTTCTCCAGATTACCCAAACTAACTTTTGAAGGAGACTCAGCAGTACAGTAGGAAGGGTAAATGAGTGTAAATAATTAAGAGATGGGACAGGGGACTTGTGAGTCTAAATTCTGGGTCACAGAGAGGCCATAATATCCATCAGTTAGGGATTGTAACAGCACTCATTCCATCTAAACAAAGGTCCACCTGCTCCATTATCATGAGCAGCCATGTAGTCTCACAAACAGTCGTCCTAGTACAACTCAGGGAAAGCAGGGGGAAACTGGGAGTTGCTTAAAGTAATACTGTCACCACGAAATAAGCCTCAGACTACAGCCATCTGAGATGAACTCCATACAAGGAATATATAAGTACAGCTTCTGGCAAGTATCAATTAAAAGACTTCCTAGAGTATTAGCCCAGTGTTGTGAGGAGAAATGTAGTGAAAAGGTCTGAGGTCCTTAAACACCATGGCATTGAAGAACATTGGGTTTCTGAGATTGTAGTAGCTTACTTTTGTTTCTAGACTGGGAAATAATTTCTTCAGAAGAAACGATGTAATAAACACAGTTTTCCTTCCCATAGAATGGCCCCACATTCTTTTGAACATGGAAGAAATAATCACACCAAATCAAATGAGTTTTGAGATTTGATCCAAAATATTTATGTTCCAAACAATGAGTTATTTTCAGTAGTTGTCAACCCATGACAGATTCAATCTACATCTGTAAACACCGGAACATTTTACATTCTGATACAATTTTCCTGAATTTACCATAAAGACAAGATTTTTGTGTGTGCACACGTTAATCCCAGTGTAAAATACCCCCAAATCAATCGATCAATAGATTAACAAATTAAATGCTAAATAATGGATGGGACTGTGAACATTTCCTGACAAAATGCTGAGAATAAAATATGTGTCTACAATTCTTTTGTCAAATAGTTAGCCAACAAAGCATTGCAGTGTTTTCTTTAGGAGTTTACATAAATGCCTGGAAAACAAATGGAAAATTGTGTTCAAACAATATTTTATCATTCATATAAGCCAAGCAGAAATGGTCATTACACTGAAAAATGAATAAAATTCTTTTTCTTTCAAATTAAATTTTAATGTAGCAGAACTTTACATGATCCCAGGAACATAAATAAATACAAGGCGACAACTAAATATTTTCCACAGCTAATTATGCCATTAATACTGAACACAGTGTAAAGTACTCATGAAATAATGTTGCTAAATACTAAAAAAAGGAAGGCAAAGCAAGAGTTGTGAAAACACTGAAGATTTCATATAGTTAAGTTTGTCTTATGCAAGAGCTGTATTATATTTATTTTAATTCTTAATTATTATTTTCTTCAATGCTTCCATAATAATGTAACTAATTTGTGGGCTGTCTGTTACCGCAGTTTTGGATCGCTTTATACATATATTAAATAATTGGGGCTTAGTCATTTAAAGTTGTTTTCAGGTTGAAGTGTCAATCTATAGGTTTGCACATCACTGAAAGTCTTATGGTAAATGTAAGCTAACAGAAGGGCTTGCTTTCTCCTCATAATAATGCTATGAAAAGAGGACTATCACACTCATTTTGCAAAAGCAAAGTGAGGCATGAGGTGGCAAACTGTCACATTAGTCTGTGGATGTTTGTATGGTTAAATCAGAACTTGAACTCTGCTCTCCCATGGGCCAAGCTAACAGCTTATTTTCCCCTGACCGTTTTCCCCACTTCATTTATAAGCAAATGTACCATATATCTACAGCACATGGACATGCCGCTCAGCCTTGCTGTGATCAACATGTTATGAAACAACAGTCTAGTTTGGAGTGTTTAGGGCTGTTAGGATAATGATTTTGCATGACCGCTCTACTTCCCAGTGGAGTTGTGTTTTCCTAGATTTGCTTTAATGCAAGTGCTTTTTGCAAACAGAGGAGACACTGGAGAGGTTTGCAAAAATGTAAGCCCTTTAACAGTTCATTGGGAAGCAAAGGAGGATCCCTTGCTAACCAGACTGACTAACTGTTCAGCTGAACAGTCTTGTCACTCCTATGGTCTCTTTTAATATTTGATGGCTGGTCATGTATGGCATGCCTCATCACACTATCTCTGGAGGCAGTGCATTGGGAAATTTGAAAAGATGCCACTCTGCTGGAAGGATACTGTTGCTGATTTAATGGTGAGGCTATGTTTCTAGGTTCTTATTTCACATCTCAGGGTTATTGAATTACTGGCTACTATTGAAACTGAAAACAAAAGAAAATAGGAATACGTGTAAGTTTGTGTCATGCAAGGCTCAAAGGGCCACTGTACTTTGTGACTGACCTGTGGTCACATATCTACAAATGTGGAACAAAACATTATTAAATGAAAGAGAAAGTAGGATGTTATTCCCCCACATCCATGTATATAATTCTACTTCATGAGTGGCTAGACTGAAATCTTGCTACATTCACCAGGGACTCTCCCACACACTTTAAAACCAAAATATCTTTTCTATTTCACTCAAATTTCAAATTTTTTCACAAAATAACAAGACCGTCCCACCAGTCTATGGCAGAGGCAGTCCCACATCTGTTAAAATGGGAGGAGATAGGAGTTAACAACCCCAGTGCACTAACCTGGGGCCAGAATGCCAAGGGAGTAGAGAAACAGCAACACATGAATGTGGATATCTGCTAGCTCTGATCTTCTGCCAGCTCTCTGGGACATTTCTGAGGAGTTTTGAAGGCAAACTGAAAGAAAAGGTGTCTGGCACCCATCAGTTCATCATAGAAAATGACTCTGTTTGTGTTAGAATTTTGCTAAAATACTGTCCTGGTTTCGGCTGGGATAGAGTTAATTTTCTTCCTACTAGCTGGTATAGTGCTGTGTTTTGGATTTAGTATGAGAATAATGTTGGTAACACACTGATGTTTTAGTTGTTGTTAAGTAATGGTTACGCTAGTCAAGGACTTTTCAGCTTCCTGTGCTCTGCCAGGTGCACAAGAAGCTGGGAGGAAGCATAGCCAGGACAGCTGACCCAACTGACCAATGGGATATTCTATACCATATGATGTCACGCTCAGCATATAAAGCTGGAGGAAGAAGAAGGAAGGGGGGGATGTTCGGAGTGGTGGTGTTTGTCTTCCCAAGTCACTGTTACATGTGATGGAGCCCTGCTTTCCTGGAGGTGGCTGAACACCTGCCTGCTGATGGGAAGCGGTGAATGAATTCCTTGTTTTGCTTTGCTTGCGTGTGCGGCTTTTGCTTTCCCTATTAAACTGTCTTTATCTCAACCAACGAGTTTTCTCACTTTTACCCTTCTGATTCTCTCCCTCTTTCCACCTGGGGGGAGTGAGCGAGCGGCTGTGTGGGCCTCAGTTACCGGCTTGGGTTAAACTACAAGTGTGTTCCTATAGGAATTTCTGTATCTATATTTGAGTTTGGTTTTGTGCAAAATTTAAACTCAGACTAGCAGAAGTCAGTAAAACTGGTGACAGAAGCAGCTTCCTATTGAAGTTGATGGCTCTTGGTTTAGGGGTATGTTATTAGTGCTTTAACAGCTCTCACCACTTTCCATGCTTTCTCTGTACTCTTTCAATGGTGTGGGAATGAAGGAGGAAAAAAACAGCCCAGGAAAGAAAAAAATATTTTGTTTTGGCCTTTGACAGTGAAAGCAATGATTTGTAGCCATAGGCTCAAAACCTCACAGATAATAGCTCAGCCATTTAGACTAATCTGAAGTTAGCCATTTCATACAAAATGTCCCACCTCTTTGTAAATTATGCTCCTGAATTTCAAATTCTGTCCTTCATTGAATAATGAAAAATCTGGTCTTCAGCTAACCTTGGTAAAATTTTTTTTTTTGAAAGCAATAAATACCTAGTTAAGTTCTAAAATGTTAATAGCTGTGCAAATAGTTACTGCTGTCTAAATGAGTGACCATTTAATGAATCACTTCCACCAAAAAGGTCAGTGTAGCAAGTCCCATGTGCATCATGTTATTACAACTTACTAGCAAATGACCACATTAATATTAACTGACAGATTGCAGACCTTTATGTTTATGTACAGTAGGTTTCTGGAAAGTGCACTTCTGGGAGGTGTTAGAAAACTTCCTGCCAGCGTATCATCCTACAAATCGTGCCGTTTTCAGGTCATTACTTGTTCAACGTGTGGACATCTAGTTGTGGAGCTTTCTGAACGAGAAGTACATTAATGAATAAAGCACACTTGACCTCTCACTTTCAAAATCTTATCTCAAAACAAGCTAGTATTCTTAATTCCTCTTGTTTCAGGGGTCTGGGATGTGTGACAGATAGGTGTTCATATCAGGCAACTCCATGAGAGCTCTGAAATAGCTAATTGTGTGCATAAGGTCAGAGACTATTTAAGACAGAGGCAACAAGAAACTTTCGTGCCCCTGATGATGCTGATGCTTGTAATCTGTGTGATAAGGGTGATGATTGCATTAAGGTGAATTTCTGAATTAAAAATAATGTATTAAGTTTGTACCGGGGACTTGTCATGTCACCATGGCACAGAATTGCCACACTGAGGGCAGACATTCCCTTATGTTCATCTTCCAAAATGACACTGTGAGCTGCATTTCCAAGTCAGCTGTGGAATACTGAGCCCTTCTTAATAATATTGAGCCATTTACTTACACAAAAGCCTCATCTACCCTAATAAGGACAGGATTAAAGATGTGCCTAAGCCAGGGCCAGGGCACAGGCTTGAGCTCTGTCCTGGAGAGGAGGAGGCAGGAGGGTCCTTGGCTTTGCAGAGTGTAGGACCTGAGCATTGCTCCTGTCCCTATCCCATCATGTGGCCCTGCGTGTGCCACAGCAGCACTGCTCGTCAAAAAGAAGGGGTGAGAATGAATTCAGCTCCTTCCGCATGGGAAGATTCCTCCTCACCCAAGGTCTCTTCACCTGACCTCTCCTTCAGTCTTTTCATTTTGTCTACTTTCAGCAGCCTACTTAGAGCTCTCATCCTTCAGACCTGTAAAGAGACCCAAGTTCAGGACAGGAAAAACAGGCACACATACACCCTGGGTCAATGCTCTCATAGACCTTTGAGAAAGGTAATTCACTCCTGATCACTGATAAGCCATTTTTACCTCCTCAGAAATTTTCTGAATATCACAAAGATGCTGGAAAAGTGATTAGGAAGTTAAGCCCTTGTAGTCTTTTGAAAAAAAGACCACCAACCTGCCCACACCTTTTCAGAGAGTGCAGAGAGGAAAAATGCCATTAAAAAAATCCCTACTTGCTAGTGTCCTTTTAAATTATGTAAAGCCAATTTCTTGTAATATTGTCACTGAACAAATAATCAGTTGGTTGAGGAAGATTTGTGGCTGTAATTATTTATTCATTTTAATGTTTGTTATTAAGCCTTCCTCTTGCTGTTTGCACCCATTACATGATGAAAGATCAATACGAAGAAGATGAGGAAGTGCAGAAAAGACGGTTAATTATCAGGGAGTGAGGAGGAGGAGAGCAGCCTGAAATGGCTGAGACCTACGGCCAGTGCTCTAGTCTTTTGCTTTTACGGGGGGGCGGGGGTGGGGGAGTGGGGTTTATTACTCTTGTGGGTTTTTTTTTCAGTCAGGACAGGGGAGTGAACACTTGAGACGAGTTTTATCACGCTTTTCTAATCCACTCCATAGCTGGGATTGAACTGGCGGAGGCAGTGGTACCAAGTGGATAGAGGGAGTCAGTTGAGAAACAAGTTTGTTTTTTTTTTCCCGAGTTTAGCAAGTGACTTACTATGTAACTTTTTCCACATCTTTCTTTTATTTCTACAGGTGTAAAACAGCAAGACTCACTTTTACCTTCCTTTTTAGTGTTTTGTAATCTAAAGGTGAAAAGTAATGTATCTTTACTATAATCACAGGTATGTATTTACATCTACATATCTCTGTGCTCATTTATGTTTATATATGCATATGGAAATACATATATAAAAATATCATTATATTATAGCTTAGATTAAATTGCGTCATTACTACCCAGAATTAACAGACATAAAAATCCTGGAGATACATTACCATTATTTGCATTTATGCAACAGTGGAGAGGTAAAATACATTCCAATTGTTGCTTCCAGGATAGCATGGTATCTGTTAAATGTGATTTTTCTCCAGCAAAATTTTTGTTTGTTAGCTGACACAATAGCCGGTACTTGGTAGTTAGTGTGGGGTAATGTCACCTGTATTACGATCCCACTTTGATTTTTTAATTGGGATTGCAGTGAGTGTATTTCGTGCATAATACCAAAATGGTGTGTCACAGACTGCAATGCAATAGACTGCTCAGACAAGTCTTAAATGGACTACACAAGTATTCAGCTGTGAGCACTCATGTATCATAACAAATCTGGTGAGTGGAAGGGCTACCCAAGTGGGAGAAAGCCTGAAAGTAGGTCTATGTTCAAGATTTTATATAGATCTCGGGGGTCTCTGTCTAAATGCTTGCAAAATCCATCATATAGCTTCAGGCCAGCCCTGAAACTTGCCTTTACTGAAAATGTCCCACACCCTAGATACTGGTGCATACAGATAACAGGTAAGTATGCTAAACATCTCTGAGAGTCACTTTCTGTTAATGCGGGGCTAGTAACTCTATTAAAATGACAAAAATAATAATGCCTCTGAAATCATCCTCTCTCATGCTGCATGCCTGCAAAACTTTTGCCAGAGCTGCCTTCTTTTCTAACTGCTTTTCATTTGGCTTCCTGCCATAGCTGAGGAAAAAAATAGTTCACAAAATGACACATTTTCACTGCCTGTTTTTTGGGGGTTTTTTTGTTGTTTTTTTTTTTTAAGACTTTACAAAGAATTTTAATAATAATAAAAAAATCCTTAATTGCAGTATACCCATATAAGCTTTCCTGCTCATCCAGATTCTGATCTGAAGAAAGATACTCCCTTCAGTATCACTTATTTCAGCCATTCACTTCTTTGAGTTATTAACTTACAGGAATGCTGAATTTCACAATGAGAAGAAAGCCACTTTTAATAATATCAATTACTTTATGGTATCATTTGCACTGTGTTCAGCATGATATTTTTGCTGCCTCTGACAACAGTTAGTGAGACTGAAAGTGCCTACAAATGCATATCTAGAGCAGCAGTTTTCTGTCTAGTCTGTACAATTGTGTACCATAGTGCAAGACAGCAATTTATGCCTAATACTTAGCTATACTGTTTCATTCTTGTGAGCCATCCTATTTGACTTACATAGGTAAATCTGATACATCAGTGTTTACAATATTACGGCTTTAACAACAATAGCAGAAACCTTGAATATTTTCAGAATAGATAAATCCATCTTGTTTTCTTTACTAAATGCTGTCTGGCAAGCAGAGTTATAGAGTTTAGCAGCATAAGACACAAAATGGTTGGAAACAAATCTGAAGCTCTGGAGATCACTCACAGAATTAAATACTTTTCAACATGTAGGTAGTTGTCAGAACTGGCCCATAAATCTCATTCACATAGAATTATTGCATGATTATTTTTTCCTTGCATACATATTTGAATAAAATAGAAAAGAAGTCTGCCTTTTAAAAAGTTTATGTTAAATTTTAGTTTTTTTCTTACTTCACAGAATTGAGTTCCTGTTACAAAAACAGTCATTGGAAGAAATACATTTCTTGGCAAAGTTAAGAGCTACAGAGAAGAGCAAGACATTGTTCCTCATTTTACTATGTACTTTCCCTTGAAACTTACTGACTTCTTAAATCATCTCAGCTATGCAGAAACCTTTAGCAATAAAATAAAAACTGTATTAAGCACTAAATTTTATACATAACTGGTATTTCTCATTGACGGAGAGTTTATGGAAGTTGTCAACTTCTGAGTCAAACTTATATGAAGGCAATCATAATCTGAGGGCATATGAATTGATCTAGCCAGAAATGGTGCAAATAAAATTAACAAATTTTTTTTTTTTTTTTTTCCCGGCTGAAGCTCCATTTGCTGTTTTCCATACTCTTGGCAAGGGATGAATAGAAAGCTGAATACAGAAGTTTAGTCTCTCCATTAAGTAGAAACTTCCTGCAGGGATTTGAGGAAAAGACTGGCATAGAAATAGGTAACCATTTAGCTTCTGGGCTGCTTGGCCTCTGTAGCTCAAAAGAAGCATAGGGCCAGAGGTTATGTATTATTCATTTTTCAATTGCACTCAGTGGAGAAATTTGAGAGTTTACTACATAAATATGTTAAATTTAAGTACATCATGCATTTCCATAAAATTCACTGAGGCCCAGATTCATCATTTCCTCCCAGTTCAACAAACCACTTTAAAATATGCTTAAATTGACTTCAATGGAGCTGTGAGCACTTACTGAAAGTTCAGTGTGTCCTTAAATGATTTGGAGAATGAGGACCATCTGCATATGTGTAAGTGCTTTGCTGAACGTGCCTAAGTATCCAATCCACGGCCCCATGAAATCCATGAGGTTTCTCCATTGATGTCTTTGGGCTTCGGATTTGGTCTTAACAGTTGGATATTACCAGTTCATTATCAGTTCAGAGCTCTCTTGTTGCTTCCTTGAAAGGAGATGACATTCAGCTTTTCTCGGCAATGCCCTATACTTTGCATTAGAAAGCCCTAGATAGCATTTTAAGATTTCTTACTTAATGGTGTCTGTGGGGCTTGTTGTGATTATGATTTTAAAATGCACTGCTCAAAAGTGTCAACTAACACAACTGGAATAATAATTCTTATTGAAACATACTGAAACGTACGTGCTGTCTGTACAATAACCTATAGTAACAAAATGTCATAGAACAATGTTATATACATTGGGCTTTTATGCAAGGTAGGGAACTTCATGCTACCTGTTGCACATTCAGTGATGCATTTCCAACAAAAGGGACTTGTCATAGAGCTATTTATTACCAGGATGATTCCAGATATTAAAGTTTAAATTTAAGAACGTGATGAATAAACCAGATTCTCCATCAGACCCTCTCTTTCTACCATCAGAGGAGATGAGAGCAGTCTATGCTATGGATTCTCTGACCCATATGTTGAAGTTACATGGGAGACTCTTGAATTATGTTCTACAATCCTGATTTTGAAGGCAATTTCATTCTTACTTATCTCAGCACCTACTGCTTTTAATGACCTCTTCTGTTTTCCCATCTATTGATAGGACTGTTTATACTATCCCTGAGATGAAAAGACACTTAAATTCTCTCTAAGACACATCCCTTTCTACAATATCCTGAAGTAAATTATCCACAGGACCGATTCTTTCCTTCTCTATGCCTCAGAAGGAAACTTCAAAAAAACTCTGTTATTTTACTATGGCACACTGATGCGGTTGTTATTAATAAATCTTTAAATCATTCTTCGTAATTTATCTGGAAAGGGCACCGACTTAGATTCCATTGAAAAAGTTAGGAGCGTAGGATATCAACAAAGCATTTGCTAGATAAAAGGACAACTGGGTAATTGGCTGTTAAGAAACAAAAGAAAATAAACTGAGCTCATTTAAACAAAATGTATCTTAATTCGTCTAAAAGAAGAGAAAGTTTTCGGGTTTTGCAGAAATGCACATTCAAGCCATAGCTACAGAAAGAGAAAAACAGAATCTGAAGGGGCAGTGGTATCATGCTAGTCACAAAAATAACAAGCAAAGAAAGACCACTCAGTGCTCCCATGCAGTAATTCCCCACAAAGGGGCAAGGCTATTTTACAGAAAGAAGGAAGGCACTGCACTGGGAAGACCAGGTGTGGAATATTATACAGAACTGTAGCATCCATATTGTGCACTTAGTCTTAAGTGTAGAGAAGACTCACAAAAATGATCTAAGGACTGGAAGAAACGCCTTAAAATCGAAAATGTAAATGTAAAGAGGAGAAAATACTGGAAATTTGTAAGTTTGTTTCATTGAACAGAGAAAGGTAACAAAGTCAATGGTTGAACGCTAAAGTCAAATAAATTAAAATTAGAAATCAGGCTCACATTTTTAACAAGCCTAGATAAACAAATTTGGAACAAACTGTCAGAGGAGATGGCAGTGTTTCTTGGTGGGTTTAATTCAGCACCACAGATTTTTCTAGATAATGTTTGGTGTAATGTAAGCTGCTATACTGAACATAGGAATAACTAGATAAAAGACAAGGAACTTATTAATGCAGGATATGGGACTAGAAAATCAAATTATTCCATTGGGATCAATTTTTTATATGATTTTATGGCTACCACATGATCAGAGGTTTTGAGAACATTCATTATAATGAGAAACTAGAGAGGTTCAGTCTATTTACTTTATCAAAGAAAAAGTAAAGAGTTAACAGGATTGCAGTCTGTAAGTAAAAGAGGGGGAAAAAAAAAAAAAAAAAACCCCAGCCGTGATTAGGTTGTTGGAAGCTGAATCTTCAAAGTTTAGGAAGGAAACATGGATAGAAGGACAGAAAGGGAGTTAAAGATGACTGTTCAAATGTCTGATTTACCAGCGTTCTAGAATCTGCATTGCTTGAACTCTTTATGCAAAGACTTTAATGTCCTTTTAAAAGCTGCAATACAAAAATTGCCTTAACCCATGACTCACAAGGGATCAGATTATGTTCTTGGAAGCATCCCTTTTGACATTAAAGTCAGAGAATTTTAAATATCTACACCTCTCTAAAAAACACACACACAAACAAAATGAAGCACAATCCCAGCCTGCTTTTTTAACAAGTTATTGTCAAAAAGGTTTACGAAGTAGCAACTTTCTGTCACAATGAGTAATACATTGGTATATATTTCCATGTTTAATCTAAAATAGCTATTTTACTTGCACCATTTTTACCATGATCCGTTAGAATATAATTAAAGAGCTATTAGCACAGTTTAACAGGAGAAGAATCGTAATACCACACTACTATAGTTGCTCTTCTATATCAATAAGTTTTTGTAGCCTTTGAGACTGGTTTCTACTTTTAATCTATTGCTGCAATAAAGAAATGATAGTCACTTGTGTTATGTTATTAACTTTACCCCAAAGGGTTCTTGTTCATTTCCAGATAAATATCATTTCCTGTTGTTGATTATTTGGGTAGAGACATAAAGTAGGATCCTGATAAGCTCCTGTGCCACATGGAAATATGGCAGGATGATTCCTGGGGTTTATGCTGTAATCATTTCAAGTGCTTAGAGCAATGATGTAAATATCAGATGGCATAAACTGAACAGGTTTTTTCAAACCTACTTCATTGTCAGCACCCTAAATGCATGTTTCAGAGCAGCATCTTGGTTTAAAAACCCTGAATGTCCCTTCAGATTATAGTACAATACCTGTTGTCTTCAGGAGCTGTGCTGGAATGTAAGCCAGATTTACGCAAGGCAAATTATTTGGGTTAATTGCAGCATGCCCACCTGTTTTGATTAAACTCAAATAAAATCCAGGTTCAACTTAATGCTTAAGAAAGTAAGAGGCTCAGTCCAGAGTCAAAGGCATTAAAGAGACAACTGGGAAGATTAGGACCTTATTAATACAAGCTCCTAAATTAGATGACTGAAATTTAGCAGAAAGGATTCTGTTCCCTCTTTCCCACCAACCTAAGTCACTTCTAATCTTCTCTGATTCACTTTTTTCTAGACTTTAATGGGTGTGTTAATAAAAAATCAGGGTGAAGTAACCAGTCCCTATGGTTGTAGTTCATTCTAAACAGTGCACATTCTTAGTCTGGGAGGAATGGTAAAATTTCCCATCCCCTACTAGTCAATGGTCAAAAATAGTAAATAAATTATTCATCACAGATATGACCAGATTTTTCTCTGCTTGTTGGCCTATTTTACATTGTTAGTTGTCTGTTCCCATTAGCAATGTGGAACTGAGGAACACTAATATAAAGTTGTTTCTCCATCAGTCCACAGCACTGTTACTTTTAATACCATTTCCCTAATGCTCATGTAGTAAAAGACAGAATTTCTTTTCACAGGTTAACATCAATTAGTTTAATGCATTCTAGTTGCCTTGATTTTTCTTGGTAATTTGTGACATCACCTATATTTTTCTCAGATATTTTAATATTTGGAAATATCAAGGAAAAATTTTTAAAGTTTAGGTTTAGATATCAGCTCCTATAGAATTAAAAAAAAAAAAAAAAATCCGATTACTCTGAACTTCATTCCCATTTAAAAAAAAAAAAAAAAAAAAAAAAAAAAAGAAAAAAAGGAAAGGAAACTCAAAACTCAATTCACATTCATACCATGTGTACTTGGAAAATTAAATCCTATACTGGGAGCCAACTTTCATGATTATGATATGAAGGGGGGAGAAAGAGGAAGGTAGGTAAGTTCAAGTAAGATTACCAGAGACTTCCAGCACAGCTTTGAAAAACTGAATTTGTTGATTTAAACACAGTACAATAAATCAGATTCCATGACCCTCTTGGGGTCAACTTCTACCCTTAGAGAAAGTGAGATAAAGTAAAAAACCTGAAGATAAAAAACAGTTATAGAAAGCACTTTTCCTTCCCAAACCCTCTTGAGAGCATTTGAGCTTGTAGTCCCTTTTGAGGCTTCCTTTGTATACATTTTAAAAGGTGGGATTTTTTTTCTTTTTTCCCCCACATTTCTCCACTATAGGCTACCTATTCACTGACTACCTACCTCCTTTCTTTTTCACTTGCTTCTTGATATTTGAAAGAACTCAGCCACGGAACACTCAGAGACCTTCCTCTGTTCGTATAGATTGTTCATGCATATTGTCTGCATATGTATTCACAAATATGTACACCTGTGTCTATAATTACAGGCAATAAAAATATACATTTAGAAAAAGCTGCTCCAAGACAGACATATTCAGAAAACATTATCATTCCCACAGGAGTTTTTAAATATTCATGCAGCAATCCATCACTTGTTCTTTATGGCCACTCCCATAATCAGGGAATCGATGTTCCAGAAGAACCCAGGATAGTCCCAGGATATAACTTTACTGATCTTCCGTCCTCTAGAAGGCAGTACTAACTCTGTCTTTGCTGTCTAAATATCCTGTCTGGTAGAGAACATCAATTCTTATTAAAGAAGGTCTCTACTTGATGTTTGGGCCCCTCACTACAAGAAGGACATTGAGGTGCTGGAGCGTGTCCAGAGAAGGGCAACAAAGCTGGTGAAGGGTCTAGAGAACAAGTCTTATGAGGAGCGGCTGAGGGAACTGGGACTGTTTAGCCTGGAGAAGAGGAGGCTGAAGGGAGTCCTCATCACTCTCTACAACTACCTGAAAGGAGGTTGTAGTGAGGTGGGGGTTGGTCTCTTCTCCCAAGTAACAAGCGATAGGACGAGAGGAAATAGCCTCAAGTTGCGCCAAGGGAGGTTTAGACTGGACATTAGGAAAAACTTCTTTACTGAAAGAGTGGTCAGGTCTTGGAACAGGCTGCCCAGGGAAGTGGTGGAGTCACCATCCCTGGCAGTATTTAAAAGACGTGTAGATGAGGCGCTTAGGGACATGGTTTAGTGGGCCTGGTGGTGTTGGGTTAACGGTTGGACTTGATGATCTTAGAGGTCTTTTCCAACCTTAACGGATAGAACGGATTCTATGATTCTATGATTCTATGACTTCTCCATCAGACTGCGTCCTCGCTCCTGAGGCAGATGATATACAGGGTTACAGCTGGACTAAGCACAGGGTGATATTACTCGTGCACACACCACACCATTTGATCTACCATGCAGCACACCATTAGACTTGGCAGGATCTAGCAGTTAAATAATGTGGCCACAAAGCAAATGTTGCTTCAAGCCCAGTTCAATTCCACTCTTAAGCAGCAACGTTAGATGTGGCTTATATATCCAAAATGACATATATAATGAAACCGGCCATATTTCTAAAGTGTTCTGAGGTCTAAAGAAGAATGTTAATATACAAGGTTATGCAACATGCCATTGCCATTAGAAAATAGAAATGTTCTAAACATTTGTACAAGTTTCAATTAATGTAAGATCTTCACATGTGATTAAAGCAAGGAAACAAAATCCTGAAACAAAAATAATAATGATTCAGTGATAACTCAGTGCACAGCTTAAATATGTGTATATCCATGCTCCTAAACTGCCTAGTTGTCCTCTTATATTTATTACAGAAATTAAAATGCTACTGCTGTTACAGTTCATCTCTTCACTTCTAAGTCTAGGCAAAGACATGATGTAAAAATATCAAATATCTCATACGAAAAAAAAATGTCCTTTGAATACTGCCCAAATTAAGACATTTACAAATCTTGCAAGAACTTTAACTTGCAGAGTAAAGTGATTCTGCAAACTTCAAAGAACCAACACATTCAGAATCATTAAACTTGAAACCATCGGTGAACTAGGTCTGACATAAGCATGAGACGCAACTGAACAAAGTTTCACTGTTCTTAGTTGTAACGAACAAGATGGAAGAACTGCAGAGAAAAGGATTATTCCAGGTGGCCAAACTCCAACCAGATCAACCAGTTTCTGTCTTGGCTCTATGATTTTAATAGTAGGAAAAGTAGGCAGGATTAAAATCATTCAATTTAGGCAGAACTCAGAGCTAAATTGTGCCTCTGAATCCAGGTTGAACTGATCATTACAAGATAATTGGAATGCAATTAGATACACTATTTATACAGCATTTTTTTGTATCATCTGTTCTGTTGGAACCACAGTACTATGGACAAAAGATCCCATCCTGTTCCCAAAAGAACATTTGCATTGTTCTACAGAACCCATTGGAGCTTAAACAGTTAAACCCTACTTGAGGACTCAGCTCCCTATATCTACAAGCCAAGGTGTAATTCAATACACTTTCACAAAGGGAAAAAATCTTAGTTCTCTCCTCCCTTCCCTTTCTGCCTTTCCAATACATATGTTGCCATAAAGCTAAGCTACCAGAAATCATATAGCAATTAAATTTTTTGGGAAAATTTATACAAAATCCTTACGTATGTTTATGTCCTTATGAATCTTTATGTATACATGTATATACATATGCATGCATATCACATATACATGAAGCATATTTATAATGTATGCAGTATACACATCCATTTAATATATACACATGATATATTTATATATTTTATACAGAGAATTCACAGATATAAAAAAAATGTATACATACGACAGTATGTGTGTGTGTGTTTATGCGCATGCTTATATTTTAATAGCATAAACTTTAAAGGGAGGGAAGGGGATGGGAACAGGAACAGGAACAAGAACACCCAAATGTTTGGGAAAGTTGTGGGACGAGAGAAGCTCAGTTAAAATGCTTTTTGCGACCTTATCTAAGTTGGGTGCAACTGACGCTCTCTGTAATATCCAGATAGATGTGTCTTGTTAACTGCCTCATCCTGTGGTGTCATCATTACTGTAATTAATGAATTACCATAGCAAACTGCAGTGACTATAAAGTTTTAGAGAATAAGCAGCCGTTACCTGTGACAATATGGGTTGGTGGACACCAATGGCATATATTTCATATTGGACTGGTTAGGGACGATGACACCAGCAATGTCCTTCACTTAAAGGGGAAAAAGAAATCAACTTAGAACCTTCCTAAATGAAAAACTTTGCCCTTTTGCTGCCTTTCCTAATAGAAAACAAGTTAAAATGTACCATTGGGCAGGTTAATTGACTTACAAGTATGTCTTTTTAATAAGTGTCATAAAGTATGTCATGCAGCCGAAACTTGCTTTCAGTGCATTTTTTAAACTGTTGTCAACCAGATTAAAGTTTATTGTTCGCATGTAAGTTTCCGTTTTCAAGCAGTAATGAAAGACATTAAATTGATTTGCCATGCGTAGATATGAAGTGGGTTATGTCCTTTGCTCTTTGTCAATGTGCCTTTCCCAGATGCTTTCTTTCTTTGCTGTTTGCCTAAGCAATGAATGTTCATGAAATGTTCTCCCTTCCCCACGGCCTGAGACACAACTCTTCATTTCTTTCTTGTCCCGTTTAAGTTAAAGGTTAGTGTATATAGAGACCTGATTCACCATAGATTGACTTCAATCTTGCCCTTTTATAAGTCTTTGGAGTTTTGATGGAGAAGTGATTGAAGAACTCCTACGGTGAAACAGACTCTAATAGTGTGCTGTTCAGGAGTGTCTTTCTTTGTACAGCACCAGCATGGTGGGACCCTGTTACTGAAATTAGCATCTGGCATAGCTCAAAACTAAAAACTGTAGAATAATCCCAACATTTGGATACTTAAAACACAGTATGCCAATTGATATTGTGCCTCATCTTGGAAGAAGGAAAGGACAACTGAATTTTTTTTTAAAGAAAAAAGTTTTTCCAATGAGGAAAGATGAATTTTAAGGGAAGGAACTGGTTTTCAACAGTAACAGAGAGAACAACACTGCAAGGCATGACAGAAGTGGAGAAAATTCCTGGAACAGGAACTATTTAAAAATGCTCTGGTGAAGGGTAGGATTACATCTAGTAGGATTACACGTAATAGTACCCTGTTTCTTTGATATTTTTTTAAATGATACACTTCACACTCAAAATCATGGATGGAAAAACAAACAAACAAAAAACAAACAAAAAAAACCCACAAAAGCACCCTTCCAAGTCTGTCTCTGCTGTAGAAAGTCACAAGTGTCACCAGTTCAAAATCTCTGTGTGCTGGTACTAAAAATCATTTTTAGTTTACACTTTTATTTTTAATCATTTTTCCTTTTTCAATAGAACAGACAAAACTTCATTGCTTTTTTGTTTTGTTTTGTTTTTCCCCACAGGGACATAAAAAGGGCAATCTTTCAGCTCCAGAAAGCAGCACAACTCAGGTGAAGAAATTTATTAACTTGTTATAAACTTTCATCTCAATCAGGAAATTAAAGAGACTCCTTTGCTGCAAAATTACATTTCAGTTACTCAGGTACTTCTGAAGTTATTGAGCTGATAGCCGTAAAGACTTCAGAATTTTTGTTAAATGCGTATTTTTACAAGCTATTTACAGTAAATTCAGCAAAGCCACATGATAAGGACACCAAAATGGATCCTGCATCTCAAAGTAGTCTTACCAACTTAGTAAGTTTGAGATGGCACTAGGGTTTTAAGGATGTATGGGTAGATCTCATGTACAAACAGATATGGAGTGGTATTTGCGGTGACATCACAGGGTAGAGTTGTTTTATCCTGGAGGTTTACTTTTCTTCTGACTAATACAAGTAAATTCTATTATTGGCAAATGATATAAATTTACCCATTTTCTCTACCTGTGGAGGAAAGAACAAGACCTTGAGCAAACTGAAGCACATTTAACAGAATGATTTCGCTGTTACCATCCATAATTATAGAAATCCAAAGTCCTGCCTCAACCCTCAGTGAGGTTTTTCTCTTTGACTTCAGCAGGCTCCATGGTTCCTTCCTCAATTGCAACCTCAGCAGTGAAACAAAAAGCTCCAGAAATTTTGCCTCAGAGCAAACTCATCTGAGTTTTTCCATGCCCTCAGTGTCCTCCAGGTCGGTCTGGGTAGTTATTGACAAGAATTTCATATGAATACTCTCTATGCATACATTTTCTGTGGCTTTTTTTGCATAAGTCCTTGCTGATTTACACTCCATCGCCAGTCCCACCACAGCCCACTCACACCCAGAAACCACCAGATACATGCACTTGCTTGGCTTTCATTTTCCAAACTAAAGACATCGTGATCTGGACACAGTAAACAAAGCCAACTGGAAGCTGCATGAATAATTTAATCACTCACTGAGGATTGGCCAGACAGGCAAGATGAAGCCACTTCCCCCAAATTAATAAAGGCGTTTATGGAACCATAAAAAGAGCAATAATTCAATCATTTTTTTTAAAGGGCACTGAATATAATGCTTATTAAATGTTGAGTACAGCTGAGGTGTGCACTGGGATGAAATAGAAAGCATGCTCAGCAGCAATACGCCAAATGCATGTTTTCCCCTTTTGCTGACAGGCAGATAACCTGACCCAAGCGTTTAATAAGATATACTTACTGATTTTTCCTTTTTTTTTTTTTTTTTTTCTTCTTTTTTTTCCCCCCTCTCCTTTTCTTTTTGAACTGATTTGCTAGGTCACGGTACACTGCTAGAGAAAAAAAAAAAAAAAAAAAAAAAAAAAAAAAAAAAAATTTTAAGAAGGAAGTCTATATTTCCCTCTCTTTTGCTTTCCTATGAAAAAGTGCCATGTCTAGTGCTGAAAATAGAGGCAGCAGTGACAGGAGGGTACCTGGGAAAGAAAATATGTGTACCCCTTCCTGCTCTACTGCTGACTCACTGTCTAGTTGTGAAGTTGCGCTTTCTGCTCTTAACATTTTCCTCACTCTCCCCACCTTTAAATTAGGGCTAATACTATTTACTAACCTCAGTATGGCAACACAGTTCACTAATGAGACACAATTCTGCCTCAAGAAGAGTCATGTAACTCTGTATGTTTTGCTTTGATTTCAGCAGTAACTGTATACACGTTACTGTCTTCTGTGGAACAAGAAATACCAGACGCATGAGAGAAAGGTAGCCTGGTGATGAATGGAACACAAAATGTTAGCATTCCATTACGCGGGCATGGATAAAGCTGATTTTTACCTGGAAATATCATGCTTTTAAGTATAAAATTAAATAATAATAAAAAAACCCTGTTCTGCAGCAGCTTAGACATAGTATCTCTTCTTCGTAGTCTGCCATTCCTCTTACTATGCAATTCTTCTTAAATCAGGTTGCTTTGACCATGATCCACCATCTACTTCTTTCCCCTTGGGTGGTATTGTACCATCACAGTTACAACACCACAAAGCCAAAACACAAAAGAAATCCGAACTACTACTGCACCTGAACTACAATCCCCACGAAGGACCACTACAACATTTAAAAATTAGCATAAATGGTACTGAATATTCAGTTCTCCAATTTTTCCAGTGGAAAGCGTCAGGGCTGCACAAGTGATAGTTCAGACCAATTTAATTAGACCAAACATTACAACTTTCTCTTGAACTGACTGTTAAATCTTCTTCCAGCAGCTACACTCCTGCCTGCCCTTTCTACAGTTTCTGTCTCAAAATGGTCTGTTCTTAGCCTGAAAATAGATCCCTCCAAAATGGATAATTAAAACATATATGTATGTGTGTACACGCAACTGGACACTGACACAGAACATTGTCAAAATGTGTATTTTTGGAAAACATGGTTTTGACAGAAACTTTCTCACAAGTCCTACTGCTGACACCAACCTGCTCATGAGTCTGATTTCTTCATGGTGCTCTTTTCACAGTCCATAACTTTCCATTGTAATTTCTGCTACTTTTCTTGTTGATAATTCTGCAAAAAAAAAAATCCCGAGTGATGAGTCTGAAACATGTTTGAACTATTCCTTTACTTCTTGAGGTAATCACTCTGCGTAAAGAGTGCATCCTCAGCTGGGCTTTGCCATTCTTTGTAGCTTATATGAAAAACATTTGCTTGAACATTCACATCTTTAAACATGATCCTGTTGTAATGCAAATTCGTATCCTGGGGCCTAGTGGACAGGCTACAGTACAGGAACATTTAAAAAATATATCTATTTTTGTCTTGCCTGTAGTTTACTGACTGGATTGAGGCAGGCTGTGTCAAATCATGATGCCTTACTTCCCTCATATTCTCTCCTCTTTTCAGAACTACTGACAAAAAGGGATGTTTATAGGTATCCTAAGGACTGGAGCAATTACTGCCTTTGCTGCACCTGAATTGAGGAGTGGTTTTTAACACCACAAACAATGAACATAATTGAGTTGTCCTACTTTGGCTTGTTCTGAATGCCTGCCTCTATTCACTTGCCGTGCACCGCACTGAGAAACTGCTGCTCCGCTCAGGGTTTGATCATTCATTTCAGTGGACAAATGCACCACGGGAAAGGTCTGGCCGGACGAACTTGCCAGGTGACTATCATTGCTGAAAAGGATCTTTCTGTTTGCAACTATCCCACTGAAAATACCTTAGATTATTTTTTTGTCATTTGTAAAAGTCCACTTAAACTTTTATTTTTTGTTCCCCAAACAGAGGGTTTTAAAAACAACATGAAAACAGCGAATATTTCATTTACTGTTTTATTGCCCATTCTTTTTTTTTATTTTTATTTTACCATAGGTGCTCTTGGTTTTCAGTTTATTATGAATTTATTAAGAATTTTGTTAGACTGGGTTTCTTTTTTTCCTTTGTTTTTTTTTTTTTTTTTTCCTTTTTTAAAAAATTTTATTTTTATTTTTTTTTTTAAAAAAAAAAAAAATCTTTGAATGGAGGTGAAACCTGTTTTAAAAACAAACTGATAGGATTTTCAAAGACTAGGGACCAGATGGGTCTTAGGTGCCTAGTTTTCTGCTGAAGATTTGAGCCTAAATTCCAAGGTTATGAATGTTCAACCCACCTGATATATAATTTTAATAGGACTTGATCTAATCATCCAAAAGCTACTGAAAGACTGCCACCAACTCCAGCAGGCTTTGAATAAGGTACTGGAATGAGGAGCAGAATGTTTTGTGGTGCTGATGCATTATATAAAATTTAATTCATTATCACGATTACAAAGACTATCCTTTTTCCCAGTTGCCTATTGTGTAAATATCTCAAAACCCTGTGGGGTTGAGTTGTCTTGCCCTGTTTCATGTTCGGTGTTCATTTTCACTCCAATTATTTCTTACTTGCTTTATCTACACTTATAATCTGCCCATTCCTTCCACTTAACATATCCTTTGAACTTTTCAAATGCCTTCTGCTTCTCCTTATTATCTTTGCTTAACCACATCCTTGTCTCTGTCATCCTATTTTTGATACTTTTTACTGGGATGAATATAGTTGGTATCCATCCTCTATATCTGCCAATTAGATACAGAACTTCATACTTTTTTTCTTCTTCATAATGGTAGATTTTCTGCACTGCTGTTGATATCATTTCACTTCCTGCAAATTATTCCATATATTAGATTCTCCAAACCAGTATTAAAAAAGGGGGGGCAAAAAGTTACATTAACTTCTGAGATTCTATTTTCACATATACCCGGAGGAATATTTCATATCTGAATATATTATGATCACTAAAGTAGACCTTGGTTGCTGAACTGTTTCTGTCGTATGTCATACTTTGGCTTATTATCAGAAACCAAGTCCAGAATAGCTTCTGATTGCACTTGCTGCTACGTACAATTGATAAAGGAGGTGTACAGAGCTGATGACGACAGCGTTCCTCTCTGACCCTCCAGGTATTGTCCAATCATTAGCAAAAGGGCTGAGATTTATCTTTAGTGAAAGTTCAGCTGGAGGAATAGGAAGCTGGAGATGGAGAAAGAAAATGGACAGGCATATGTAATGAAATGATTCATACTTTGTTTTTTCTGCATCTTTTTCAGAAATCTAGACGGCATCAGTGACTTACATAATCCATTGCCAACATTTATCCTTATTTCAGTTATCTCCATAGTGGTAGTCAAGCTGCTTATATCATTTGTCTCTTCAGGCACAGTATCTTCCCTCTCATATTACTTTAATCAATCATTGTTAGCTTATGTATAGTGCATATCATCACTACTGTTTTGTGGTGTGTCAGTCATTCATGCCAAACAGACCAGCCAGCAGTTCCAAAGGACCTCTATAAATGGACATTCTCCTCTGCAAGCTGTTAAGTTTAAATGAGAGCATGAAAGCCCTTGCATGAACATCATAACCTTCTATGGTGCACGAGGCTTTGCTAATGGTGATGTCAGCACTTCCCAAGCCAACGCATCTCCAGGCAATGTGATGATCCTGCTCATTGCTTTGTGCCTCTGCTGTATAAAAATCATCGGCAGAGAACCAGACTGAGGTCCAGACCTGTGCCAAGACCCAGCTACCTCCCATCTCACTTTAAATGGTTGACCGAGGCAATTTATTTAACATTTTATTAGACTTCAATTTAGCATTCAGTATCTTTTGTGTCAGTGACATGAGTTTTCTTCTATGTGCATGTTGCTAATAGCGTGGTAGGCTCTGACTGTATGTTCAAAACTGTATAAGGTGCAGGAAAAAAATCCACTCCTCTGTAATGATGAGTCTGTGTCAGACTGAGAAACAAAAGGGAAATGGAGGTACAGAACTAGGGCTGACTCAAGGTGAAATCCTAATCCACTGAGTCCTCACAAAACCTCTGTGACCCAAAGCTGCACTTGGATTATAGGGCATGGCACTAGAAGGGGAGTGACTGGTTACCAGTACGTTCCTACTACGAGTTACTGTTGTAACTATTTGTGAGGCCCTATTTTGAAGAACTAGTTAAATATTATGCTAATGGCAAGTCTCTGCTGTAACATAACTGAATAGAAACTGTCATCTGATTCTCATCTCATGACTCATGTTTGCCTATTTGCTCTTGTGTTAATACTCTTCAGTGGAAGAGCCGTGGACTTTATGTAGATGAATTTTGCACCTTAGAATATACTATTTCAAACTCCCAGTCCTGCACTCTGATTCCATTATTGGCTCTATCTTCTGAGTACATTGTGGAGTTATAGCATATTTCACCATCTGAGAATCTGGCTCAGCGTTTTTATTAAACTCTTTTTGGCAGACTGCGCTGTTACGTCAAATGCTGAACAACAGGGAGGACGTAAATATCCATTTCCACTGTCTCCCATCTCAAAATTATATTTATATTTATTATGCTGATTCTTCCTAGTTGGTCAGTTATGTGTTTCAGCAGCAGTGATGTTCCACGCTTCCACCTGTTTGCATTTACTCTATGGCTACCTAGGGAACAATGGGGAAAATAATGTTCTCGTGAGCCATTCCATTCACTATGTGTCAAAAAGTAATTTGAATCAAAGAGTCACTAACTTAATTGATGGCGATGGCTCCATCCAAAAAACAACCAAAGAAATTGATGTTGTGCAAATTGCACATATATTGCTCTTGAATTTGTGAGCGTATTCTTGTTTGCCTTGACAGCATTTAAATTACCTTTTGGACAGCTCAACACATTACTTAAGATGTGTCTGTGTGTGAATTTTTAGCTGCTAACGGGGGCAATAACAGCCTTCCTGTGAAACTAATTCCTGTAACTTCAAGTTCATCTCACTGTGTTTTTTCTGCTAACTCATGGCATATAACAATCTTTGCTTAACATCCAGCGTTTTAACACCCATGCCATTTCAGCAACGGAGCATACAAGAGATTACAGTGGTGCAGTGGTTCCCACAGTGCAGTAAAACTGGGAGTGATTAGCAAAGATTCAGCAAAGTGCCTAGGAAGGATACATGCTGTTTCAGAGGCTTATCTAAGATATTTAGACATTATTTGATCTCAACTAATTTTAAACACTTAGATGAGTTATATGAAGTCAGACTCTAGTAGCCTGAGATTCCTGCTACTGTTGGTGGATAGAGACAGGCGACATTTGGAAAGGATTCATTGCAGTTCCTGAAAATTTTGGAATTGACACCTTGGTCTTTGGTATGGAAGCAAAAAGGTCTATTTAACCCTGTTTTGCAATGGGTTCACTATTCATAACACATTTGTTTAATAGTAACTCCAGAAAGCAATGACCGAAATCAATGTTTGTCATTAACTTTTCAAGCACATGGTATTTGTTGTAGAAGCTTGTAATGTAAACAGAATTGACAAAGGATGGGTGAGGAAACAGAGCTGAAAGACACATGTGACTTCCCAAAATCACAGATTAAAGTTGTTTGAGAGATGAGTTGTTTATACAACTTTTTGGTTGTGCAGGTGTGTGAATGTGTGTGGGTGTGTGTGTATGAATCCCAGCAGGATTGTGATGGTTTTCTTAGATAAGGAAATGGTTTGAGAGATTTTTTGTCTTATTTTTTTCTAGTTCAAATTAGAAAATAAAAACATGTTTATTTGGTATTGAGGAGCAAAAATCAATATATTAATATCTATTTTATACTAATATGCATGCACATATTTTTGTGTATATATACATGTGTGTGCAAAATATGCCTGTCTTATGATTTCCATTAGATTAATTACCTTACAGACCTGAAAAGTTGTAGTAGCTACAAATATACTGCATATCTTGAAACACTAATATTATTATATTAACCAAGCTTGAAAGAACGTAAGTTAAAACACATTTAGCTAAATTATTCCTCTAGTTTCAACCAGATCTATACTATTTAACTTCTGTCCATGATGTTTGGGTAACAGAAATGTTACCCAGTGTAACATTAGGCAGTTCATTGCCAGTTCATTAGGCAAAGAACAGTGGTTCATTTTTGGCCCTTTCCATCAAGAAATTAGATTAAACCACTGTACCTGAGACTAAAAACATGGTTCCAACCTGAGAACAGTTTATTTTTCTTCCAGGCAGTGACATGAGTGATAAGCCATGTTTGCTCCATACTCAAAGACAAACCACTGAGAACTGACAGGTGCTTATATTGGTCCTGGACTGAGAAAACTGAATGGACAAGGCAATTCTGTCTTCCAGGAACAACAACCTAATACCAACAGCACAGTCCTGGGGAGCAATTTGACTTCAAAAACTAATTCCTGAGTGCCTAGTCACACATGAAAAATCCAATTCCTTGTACAGTTCCTCTCTCACAATGATCTGTAATATCATAATCTCACAAAACTGAATACAAACAAGGCATACAACATTTTATTTTTTTCAAGGGCCAATGATGTTTGCACGTGAAGGACTTTCTGTCTAATGTGCCTTGAGATCTCTGCACAAAGGACTTACAGAACTTCGAACAACAGATTTTAGAAAAGCTGCACCAATACTTGTTGGTTAAAAAACAGTAACAAACTTTTTTGTTTTTCATAATTTTTGTTTTATTCAACTTTTTTCTTTAACTACCTTCTCTCATCCAGTGAGTTCCTTTGCATTCATATATCATATCAGTATGAACCCTATATTTATAACAGCATAAACGTGCACAGAAACATTCATATACATAGACCAAATAATTTTGTTATTTTGTCATTCATTTTTATTTTTGCTGTGGGTAGACTATAAAGTTCTGCTGAAACCAATCAACACAAAATTAAAAAAAAAAAACAAGAACAATGGCTTTCATCCCCTTCTCAATATTCCCATAATGTTCTATGCATATGAACCACCCTTGGCAACAAAAAAAAAAAAAAAAAAAAAAAAAAATTACCAGCTTTCCATGCCTGCAAGCAAATACTGATAGGCTTAACAACAACAGTAAAAATATATATAATTAATTATAAGCATGCCTCCCTCCCCAAAACAGAAAATCATAATGTATCAGTTTGGGGCATTAATGTATCTGATAGAGCATCTTGAGTTCCCACAACGCTCCATCTGATGATAAACCTCCACTAGAACTGACTGTGATGCAACATATTTGAATCCCCTAGAGGCAGCTGAGGCACATTAAGATGCCATTAATGTCCATTTTACATGTCTGAGCTCTTCCTCTGAGTTGGGCTTCCTTTGTAAAATGTGACTGTGGGGCTATTTCCATCCAGATGTCACCGTGCATATCTGTATTTGTTTATGGTATTTAATAATATCTTCTGGCTGGGCAGAATAGTCTTAGAATGCAGTGTATTGTTTTCAGACAAAATTGGTAGCTGCCATATGAATATGCAATGTTTTAATGCAGCAAAATTAAAAGAAAAAAAAAGGGAAAAAAATGCCACTCATAGATGAAGAGGATGAAAGAAACCAATAACAGCATTGTTAGGTTTTTAAAATAACATTTTAATGAGAAAGAATTAGGCCTTGATCCAACATAAATTGGACTATTTACATGCTTGAATTAAGCATGTGTTTAAATTGAGCACAAGCACTTTGCTACCTGGGGATTTGGTGAAGATCCGTTATATGAAATGTCTTGGAAAACGTGAGGATGCAGTAGGCTAGTAGTGTGAACTAAGATAGGTTGCTGCTTACCCTATTTCTGTTTCTTCTGCAGGTTTGTCTGATCTGCTTTTCCATGTATGCTTGCACCCTCTCACTCACATGTGTTGGGCGAAGCATGACCACTTCTTCTGAACCTGTGGGCCTTGCCTTTTGCTCTCCTGTGAGCAGTCAGGCTGAGGAATGAAGTGCAAATTACAATTTGTTTTTCTTGCCAGTGGAAATGTTAGTGGCAGTGACTTCCAAGAGCCACATATAATTTATTAGAGAATCTCCAAGGCACCACGTTGCCTTTGACCACAGACAAAGCACCACTCAGCTAAAAGATCAAAATCAGTCATGTTTCTCTTCATTCCCGTTCTATAATAGTGGCTTCAGGATTAGAAGCTGATGAGGCCAATGCTGAAGCAGAGTGAAGTAATTAATCTGGTTTTCTTTTGTTGTATTTTTGAGCCTTTAGGATTCAGGTTTTCTGCATTTCTGAGCACTTGCAGGAACCAGAAGCTTTATCTTTAACACTATGCAATAATACAACTGATTTCTGTATCATCACTAGCTTACAAAGGTCTTTAACTGAAGCATAAGGTACTACAAGGCTTATGGAACAATCCTGGAATTTGTCAATACTGTGATGTCCTACTGAAGTCAAGGGGAGCCTTGTCATGGACCTATCTGAACTCCCAACAGCAAAAGGGAGTAGTGCAAGTAAGGTGTGAGCAAATTACACTTTCATGACCCAAAGTAAATTGCCTAAATTTACCATTGATTCTCCTGGCAGTCTTGGAAAAGCAGTATGCCTCACCTTGCCGATCTGTAAACTGCAGGTATCTTCGCATTCCTAGTTTTGAAAGGGACTTTGAGAACCATGTTAGAAAAACTGGACAGCAATCCTTGAGCTCTAGAGTTGAAGGAGAATCTATTTTTGCCAGACGTGGCTCTATGACTTGGGGAGGAATAGTGCTGATGTTATCTCACGGGAGGCATTACACACAGGCTGATCTCACCACAGCTTCAGGCAAGCCTTGGTGCTCCAGATTTTGTCATGTATTTTGATTCCCTGTGCTATTCTGACGCAAGCAGAGAAGGGTGCACGCAGCAAAAAAAATTTTCTCCTTCCTCTTAATGATGCCAAATGTGAATGGTGCAATAAAGTACATGTGTAGCCATATTAGCTTCTTTCCAAAATGAGGTGCACAGAAATCGAGAAGTGCCCATCACACAGTATGAATATGCAAGTAGTCATTACAAGAACCATCCTCCCAAATGTGGCAGCAAAGCTTTGGAGGTCTGACGAAGATGATTTCATGCCATCTGCCACCTGCTTCTGAAGGATAATGGCTGGCTGGTGTGTACGAGGCTTGTTCTAAATGTTATCATACTGTCTTCTTTCTTAAATTATGTGGCTAAAATGAGCCTGTCTTTGTTTTATTTCAATTGACACCAGATGCAGGGACTTGGATTCGGGTTTTCTGTTTTGCAAACACAGGCTTGGCAAAGAGAGAGGAGGAATGATAGGCAAAGCAGCTCAGATAACAGAAGAAACACTTCTGATAAGCCTTCACTTAAATTTCATCATAAAAAAAAAAAAAAAAAAGAAAAAAAAAGGCAAAAAAAAAAAGCAAAAAAAAAAAGCAGGATTTGACATGACCCCTGACTGGCATTAAAGGAATAAAGAATCATGTTGTTTCAGGTCTTTTGTTATTTCTATTGCTACTAATAATATTGATCACTGTTATAAAAATCCAGGTCTAAATACATTCTCTGTGTCAGCCTAGCACGCTGGTCAAGATTGCAAATAGTGCTATCAGAAATTATCGTAATATTAACAGTAACAACAATCAACTTATTTAAAGTTGTTTGACTCAACCCTTTAATTCTCCTTTAAATTATGCTAGGACCAAAAGGTTGTTTCATTTCACTTGATCTTTTTTTTTTTTTTTTTTTTTTAAACCAATTATCACAGTAAAGCATGTGGGATTTGGTAACATCTGGCTTGCCCAGGAAATCTGAAAGGACAATTCAGTCCTCAATGTGTAAGGGTTGTTCACCTTCCTTTAGAAACACACCATGGACAACCTCTTCCTCAGATTTCACAATTTTAAATCAACATCAGTCTCACCATTAACATCTACACTTGAAGCAACTGTTATGGAAAAAGAACAAAGAGAAACATGACTGATCTTGACCTTCTAGCTGAGTGATGCCCCATCTGTGACAAAGGCAATATTTTGCCTGTGAGACCCTCTGATGTTGCCCATGGCCTCTGGAAGCCTGAAACAGGGCAATACTGTGGTAAACTGACCCTTTCCTTCTTTCCTCCTCATCTTGGGAAAATGTGTTCTCCCCCCCCCGATTAAATATCTAGTAGATGAACTTGGATTAGATAACTCATTTTTTCAGACAATTTAAGTAAGGTGAGAAAAGATGCACTATAAAGGGCTTTACCGTACAACAGTGTTAGAGGACTGTGTGCAGAATGGAACTTTGCTTATTTTTCTTAAGAGAAAAAAAAAAAAATGTTTTGTATGCTGAGGACATGGCCTGTTCATAATACAAATGGAACTTTGTCTACACTAAAATACACTTGAGAAGCACAGCCACGTTTCTCCTCCTCTCATTCTTTGTCAGGGTGCACTAAGTGTGGGGCTGCCCCATGAGGGGGAACAAGCCAAGGGTGACCCAGCACGGGCAGTGTCCTCACCGACCGGGCAGTCGTCTGGGGTCTTTACATGGCAAGTAGAGATGAGGACCGGTAACACCATGAAGGAATGAATCAGATTCAGTGTCTATCCATGCGTTTCATCAGGATGAAAAAAGAGATGGAGCTGGAGACAAAGCTGGAGACAAACCATGGCATATGTCTGAGGGGTCTATCCAGGAGATGAGCAACCCACAGCATAGGTCCAAAGTCCACTCAAGAGGCAGGACTGGAGACCAACATCTATGATGTCTTTGAGACAGGGACTGGTGTCCAGGACTGAGCTGAAAAGAGACTCCTGCACCATGGCAGTAGGTGGGTAGGGGTCTTGGGTGAGGTTGGTCAGGGTCATTCAGGACCGTTGGTGCCCTCAGGGTCCTGACACTCCCCTTGTAGGACTGTAAATCTTATATTTGTGCAGCAGGGAACCAAGATGTTTCCCAAAGGTCACTTGGACTACAGCCAGGTGGTAGTGGCAGCGCCACCATGTGTTCTCCACAGTCTGCCTGGGACAACCCATGGGAGTGGCCAAGGCTCCTTTCTCATTTCTAGATCTAAGCTTCCTTCTCTTGGAAACCAGGATATGGGGTATGTGTTCAGCCTCTCAGCACCTCTGTTGCCTTAGGGACTTCATGGCCAAACTGATGAAGATGAAGACTTCACATGTTAAAGTGCCCAGCCCATAGACTGACTACACCATACTTTGATTAATTTATTTTTCTAACTCAAACACTCATTTTCTTTCTCTTTCTTCTCCTTAAAGAGTAATGAACAAGGCTGAGTTGGAGTACATGATGTGAGTTAAATACCCCTTAAAATCAGTGTAGGGCATTGTAGGGCATCACAGAAACATCAGTGACAGAATATCTTGTACTACATATTAACATGAAAGGTAGAAAGGATCGTGAGAAGAGGAAAGGAAAAAGTAAGAATATTTTTGGTTTTATTTTTTCCCCTAAATGAACTTAAAAAAGCAAGTAAAGCACTGCAGAAAATAACTGTATAATTCTCTTATATGCACTGTATACAGAGCCTAACCATTAATGTAGCAGAGTTCATGGACTCTAATAAAGAGGAAATTACCCTATATTTCAGTACTGTGTTCGGAGAGTTCCTTCTTACATTTACAATCAGTGGGTAGCTATTGAACTCACAAGTTTTTTTCCCTGCCGCCTAGCAGTCTGCCATAGTGAGGCATATTACTATGGGATGTGCAAGTGAATTTAAAGTAAGAAGCATTTCTCTTAAATGCTTGCAATTTTCTGGTTCCTCAGCCCCTAGCAAATGTCTCATTGTGCTCGACTAATATTTACACATTTTTCTATACAGCTATTTTTGTATTATTTTTATTATTTTTGCTTTCCAAGGTTAGATTTTTCCGGAGTGGCTTTAACTGTAGAAGAAGATTATCCAGATGTATACAAATGAGCTTCTCTGTAAGTTCAAAGTCACTCGTAAATAAGGGAGATGTGGCATTTTCCCTTAGCTGCTACTAAAGCCTTACAAATCTCATAAGCTCAAGATAGATCTCTGTTCTAAACATCATGTAGAAGTCCCATCTTTTCAGGGGAATAGAAGTTCATTTGCTCACTCACCCAAAGTAAAAATTGTAAAGGAAACCTCCAGCCTTCCTCTGGAATAGGAGGTAGCAAGGATATTAAATTTGTATACTGTGAGCTAAATGATTATATATATATATA